>NC_142843.1:20760075-20911590 GCF_061612785.1 Hesperophylax consimilis | reverse complement strand
CGGATTTAATGAAGTTTTCTTTGAAAATAAAAGCCCTTTTGTGCTTTCAAACATCTGTAATTTTGCGTTAGTAATAATCATTATAAGTTATTGAACAACATTTAGTGAACAACATCGCGATTGCTGCATTTAAGACAGACGTACTTGCGTAATTGCATTTGTTGCTTGTTTTGCAATTCTTAAGTAGATTCTTATTCTAAATCATCTTATTTTATTTTATTTTATTTTATTTGTGTACAAAAATTTTTACAACATTACAGATATTTTATCTAACTAATTGTAAAAGTACCATTTTCACAGTGAGAATGTAGCGCCAAAAACCTTACAAACTCATTGAATTTTCCGAAGAATATGTCGAAATTTTTATCTAATATATTTAAATAGCGTATCGCTCTTCCCACGGGCGAATTCGGGTACAGATTTGTACGACTCAATCGGCAATATAATATGTTATGGTGACGTGCCCGAGAGTGAGACTCTGGGACAAATAAATTGATTTGCGCCAGAATCTCACCGTTAGTGACGAGGCCATTGATTAATTGAAAGAAATATTTTAGCAACGCAAAAAATCTACGAGTTTCTAGAGAATGGTAGTTAGCCATACCTAGAATAAATCTCGATGGATATAAATATGAATATGTTCCATAGAGGCGTAAAAATAAAATAAAAACGTAGGAATTTTTTATGAACTCTTTCAATGTTTAAAATATAGGATGCTTCAAATGGGGCCCAGATAATACAATTCGACTCCAGTACACTTAGCACCAGTGAGTTGTAAAGTAGCCTAATTGTTAGTGGGTTTTGAAATGAGCGTGAATTGCGAATGACAAAGCCCAGCAGTTTATATGCTCTGTTGCATAAGTCATTTGTGTGCTGGTGGAATGTCATTTTGCTGTCAAAAATAACCCCTAGATCTTTTATTTGACTAAAGCGATGAAAAATGTTATCGTTAATTGAATATTCAAATATGATCTTCTGTTTTGCCCTTGTGAAAGAGACTACATTGCATTTAGGTGCACTGAAGCTTAAGCAGTTAATTTTTGCCCAGTTTGCGACAGAGTTCACATCGATTAGGTGTAAGTGTATTCCAAAGAGCAAGGGTGTTCTTAGTTCTTCGGATAATCAACAAAGTTAGTTACTCTGTTCAGGGACAGGGCATCTTACTGATTTTCTCCATTTTCTAGGCACCATCTCCATCGAAGCCCGAATCAAGTTAACCTTTCAGAAGCTGGGCGTACTTTACAGGGCTTGCAGATACTTTACGAGTATAGTTCATAACCGCTGACTCTGTACAAATCAAAATGTGCGTCCCACTGTTGAATATAAATTTCACTGTTGAATGAAAAGATGACATAGACCTTGAGAGAAATTATTTTTCTCAGGGTCTCCCATGTGAAGTTAATAATTAAAAAAAAATTATAATTACAGTTTATTCCAAAAAACTTTCAGTATTTTGGAAAAACTTTTTACTGTGGAAAATCTGTGATAATTCGAATAAAAGCACCACTGCTGTGCCAATCTATGATACTACACAACTATCTGTTTTCAGCTTGTCCTAATGTTAAAATACCCAATTAACCGTTGCGTTAGTGATTTCACTTCGAGTGAAGGCTAGTATCTATGTTTATGGTTTTCTGCCTGTTAAAACGTGCTCACTCATACCGTTGCAAAGCAATTACGTTTATATCAAGTTTCCTTTAAAAGCCATCAATGTGGCGATCATTTTCTATGTTTTAATGTTTTGCAAGTTTAACGGAATAAATGCAACATTGGTATCATGATTACCTACCATTAATCCTTTCTCTTCTTATTAGTTAGAAATTGCATTTACGTGTACTATGAGATTGGTGTTATTGAACTCAGAACGTGAAGGTCATAGAACTTAAAATATATCAAACTAGCTGACGTGTACCCGGATTTGCAGGGGGTTATGCTTACGAGATAGATATATACCCCAGTGGACCTTTCTGCAGACCTTTTTAAGATATACAATTCCGTAGTACATTATTTGATGTATCTCATAAGGTTTAGTCAGCATTAGCGATGTAACCGCCCGAAAATATGTTTTTACGACTTGATTATAAAACATCAACATTTCTCTACTCTCTATATATAGTATGCATGTAATGTATGCCAGTACTAAAAACAACAAATAAAATTAAATATCTAGGAGTAATTATTGATAAAAATCTGAAATGGAAGGAACAAATATGTCAAGTAGTAAACAAAATTAGAAAATTATAATATATATTTTTAAGAATTAGAAACTTTCTGTCGATAAAAAATCTATATTTAATTTACTATGCCTTTGTTCAATCCACTTTACAATACGCTATTATTAGTTGGGGATCCGCGTATAAATGTAACCTTCTTCCAATTGAAATTATACAAAGAACAATTATTAAAATTATATTAAAAAAATCCTTTGACTACCCTACAGAACGCCTGTTTGAAGAATTTCAAGTACCTATATTTAAAGACCTATATATTAAAAACTCATTAATCCAAATTATAAAAGAAAAAGATAAATATCAATTTTTAAATGAAAACAGAACGCGACTTAGACATGACTTCTATGCCCAAAACTAAATACGTCTTTTGCACAACATCATTATACTTACCAGGGAAGAACTTTTTTCAATCGTCTACCAGAAGAAATAAGAAGCATTAATGATAAAACCCGAATACTGCTCTCTGTCAAGAGACACTTCAAAAATATTCTGAAAAAAAAACTACTGTCACTTAATTAATCTCACAAATATCCTTAGTTTTCCACAACTTCCTTTCTTTTTAAAAATTTATTATATTAATATATTATCCTTCACTACTATCAAAAAAATACTACAGCAAACATACATTTATGTACAATGAATTATTTAAGTACTAACTAACAACAACATTTATGTACACTCCCCTTCCATACACAAGCAAATGCTTTCAATGGAAGAGTAGTAAAAAGACCCAAGATGTAAAATGAATTATGTACCATGAAAACATATTATTAAAAATAAAAAATAAAATATTAAAAAAAATAAAAAAAATATATATTTAAACCTTCCGGAAGAAATTCTCTAAATGATAGTGAAAACCCTATAAAAAACCGTTTGCGTAGTTGATAAGAACTAAGCGCACAAACAGACGCGGACAACGACTTTATTTTATACTATTTAGAGATGTATACTCAAATAGTTGCTCACTGTATAATGTTAGAGACGATTGCGCGCCTTGATTATGAATAATGATTTATTTTGTTCCCATGTAAGGTGTAAGACCACCATTCAGATTTGAAACGTTGCTAATGGCTTTAGCCGTGTTTGGTGACCAGATCTGAACAGCCAGAAACTTCCCCATGTCCTTCCCCTCCTCACTACCCTCAGCCTCACAACATACCCCAATTCGGAGCAGTTGAGACTCTTGTGCGGTATTCATATTTTTTTTGACAAAGTCTTTATTACAATAGATGATCTAACATAACTCTTCGGAGCCGTTTTACCCGAATGAGTTTCTTTGAGCTATTAAAAAAGAAAAAAAAATCTAATTTGCCGCTTATTATTTGCTCTTTGGGAAAAGTTTCAAGGGGATGCGAGCGCATCAGGGGCGTTTTTTTAAACACAGACAAGATTCTTTTTTCTAATGAACGATACAAGACCGAATATTATTTTATTAAACTTTTAAATCGTTAATTTAAATGGATTCAATATCATTCCAATAATCCTGCTTTCATGATATACACACTTAAACATTCCATTATTAAATATATAATATAACTTTTCGAACGACCAATCAGCCAAGTATTTTTGTTTAGTAACGTTCGATTCGCCTGTTTCCAAAAAATTTTACCGTTGATTATCTTCAGTGCCCCCGCCCACTTTCATAAACAATAAAATGACATCAAAGTAAAAACTTTCAATGCTAAATTAATATTGGCGAATTAATTATTGTATTAATTTATTATTATTAATGCATATATATATATTTTAAATACTATAATACATAAATCGATATTTAATATTTTTTTAAACAAACGTTTGGTTTATCTGTCAATGAAATCCAAGTCAGCCGTGCAAACTGTTTGCAAATAACTCTCAATAATGACACATGTATCTTAGCAATATACCGTTCTCCATCATCTTATAATATTTCACCATTCCTAGAATCGATTAATAACTGTTTAACTGATTTATGTAATATTAAAAATTGTATTATTACTGGTGACCTCAACATAAATATTCTGCCAACAAATGAACATTCTTAGTGCCAAAAATACCTAAATACGCTCACATACCATGGATTCCAAAGCACCATAAACACTCCCACACGTGCTACATTAGACTCCATTTCATGCATTGACCACATCATGGTCAAATCCAACTACCCAGTAATATCTATTGTATATGAATCTACACTTACCGACCACTACACCACTTTTTTTTCCATACAAACATGCAACAGAAAAGACAAACATAAAAACACAAAAAAAAAAACGTTATTAACAATCTTTATGATATACAACTTCGAAACTTTTATAAAAGATATAGAAACATTTGTACACAAATAATAAGAAAGGCTAAAGAGATATATTACAAACAAAAAATAGAAAACTGTAATAATGATCTTAAAAAACTTTGGAAAACACTTAAAGAAGCCACCCACTCTCAACTTAATCCTACGAATGACTTAAAACAACTAAAAGTAAATGATAAAGTATTTAGTTTTTCTAGTAATCCCGATATTATTGTTAATCATGCAAATAAATACTTCTCAAAAATAGGTGAAGAACTCGCAAAAAATATTGATGTAAATCATATCAACTCCAGTTCACTAAGCTGTAATACAAATTTGCCCAACAATTTGCATTTTAGTCTAAAACCAATTTCAAATGAAGATACTAGATTGATCATAAACTCATTAAAAAACTCGTCTTCAACTGGCTTGGACGATATATCAAATATTGCCTTAAAAAAACTTGTATCAGAAATAACCACTCCCTTAACAAATCTTATTAACCTAAGCATCCTAAAAGGCCGATTCCCCGACAAACTAAAACACGGAATCATAATCCCAATACATAAAGGAGGCTCTAGGGCGGACATAACTAACTATCGTCCAATTACATTACTAAATTCACTATCTAAAGTCTTTGAAAAAACTATTAATAATCAACTAATTGAATGCCTTGAACAAAATAACATTCTATCACTCAACCAGTTTGGATTCAGGAAAAATAAAGGCACCCCCGAAGCCCTGACAACAGTTACCGATTTTCTAAATGAAAACTTAGACAAGGGATCAAAATGCATATCAATATTCTTAGACCTGTGCAAAGCATTTGATACTATCTCTCACTCTAAACTTTTCCAAAAACTATCTAATATTGGTATAAATGGTGATGAACTTACTATTATTAGCGATTACCTGTCAAACCGAAAGCAAAGTGTGAAAATCAACAACTGCAATAGCAGTCAATTACCAATTAGCTACGGCGTGCCTCAAGGAAGCGTTTTAGGTCCTACCTTGTTCTTAATATACATAAATGAATTGTGTAATCTTCAAATAGATGCCAAAATTGTAAGTTTCGCTGATGATACGATTCTCCTCTTCAAATCAAGCAATTGGAATGATGTATACATAAAAGCTAACAGGGGCATAACTGTTGTTAAAATATGGCTAAACAATAATACACTAACAATGAATGTGACCAAAACTAAATACATTGAATTTAGTATTAACCCTTCCTTAAGAAATCAAATTAAAATATGTGCTTGCAACCTGACAAATACGATAACATGTGATTGCCCTTATTTAGAACAGGTAACTAAAATTAAATACTTAGGTATTATTTTTGAAATCAATTTGAAGTGGAAACAACATATAACCACTACAGCAAACAAACTTAGAAAATTCATTTACTTTTTTAGACAAACTCGCATCTTTCTCAACCTAAGCCAGCTCAAAACAATCTACTGAGCACTTTGTCAATCTTTAATAGAGTATGGTATCATAGCATAGGGAGGAGCAAACGCTGCCACCATTGATCCAATATCTAAAGCTCAGAAACTTATAATAAAGATTATCCTCAAACTATCAATCACAAGCAGCTCGGATGAAATCTTTAGGAAACTCTGTATTATGGACATTAGGCAACTTTATGCTAAAAACATACTAGCATACCTCTTCAAACACAAAACTACTTTTGACAATCTCCAAACTGATCGTGATACTAGAACCAAAGGACATAATCTCTTACAAATCTCTTTGGCTAAAACAACTTTTGGCCAGAGAAATTTTAGATATTTTGCAACAAGGCTATATAATGCTCTCCCACTAGCCATTGGACTGAACGAATCTTTTTTGAAATACAAAACAGACATCAAGTCTTGGATCATCAGCCAAGACAGATCCAAGATCAATTTTTTTATAAAAATTCACTCATAAGTATGTACTAGATGCTGATTAACCAATTTATTATTATTATTTTTTTTATCATTTTCACTTTGTAATTTACTGTAATGAAATATTATATGTATCAAATAATATGTAAACTTTATATTGTAATAAAAAAAACATATGTGATATGTTAAAAATAAAGTGTTAGCCTGACTTTAATGCCACCGTGTTTTGGCTTAGCGAATATTTTTCACTCTGTCGACACTTTTTATAACTAGTCATTTACTGAGGCAGTCTTAATCCAGTAGTTTGGCTTCCTTAAATTGGTTGATCGCTCAGTCGTCACCTTTCCGTTGGAAAGAGCATAGTTGTGAGTTTGAACTGTGTTGAGCCAAAATTTCGGCTCAACAGTTGATCAGTAGGATTGGGAACAACGGCCATTAGTATTAGGTAGGTAAAATAATTAAATTAATGCCTAAATATGAATGCTTAAGATATAAATTGAACTATTCATACATGCATGTACATGTATTATATTTTATTATTTTTATAAAATAAATACTTGAAATGCCAAAGAGTCAGTCTCCAATTGAAGTCTTAGAAGATTGTTTTTGAAACATATATCATTTTTGCAATATTTGCTGCCGAAAACCAAGATGCAGCAAAGCTATCTACAAACACACAAGCAAGGATATAGCTACTTTGAAATGTAAAAGCACACAATGTTTGCGGGGATAAATATATTTGTTTCTCAATACTATCAACACATTTTTTAATATTTGAAACACAAGTCTCAACACAACTGATGGGTTTAGGACATTTTGCAAACATCAACGATCACATCAAAATGGCGGTCTTTCGCTAGGGCGATACTGAAAGTATCCCCCGCTGCTAACTAACACAAATAATTAAATTATATTCTCGAGATTTTTAACAACCTAGTATTATACCGATTGGCAATGAGATCAAACCTCTCAACTAGTTTGATAATAAAATTGGGCCATTAATCTTCAAACGAAAAGTATAATGTTTATAGCCGAAGTTATGTCAACGGAATAAATACATATTATTTAAAGTTACAGCACCTCCATTTATAGTTTATGACTACGGTTTTAGTGATTGTTGGGGCTACCGCGCTGACATTGAGAATGTTTATTTTTTAACGCTACCAAACCAGGCCAAATAAAGTAGGTTTTTGTCTACGGGCGGTGGAGCGCGGTGTGCAGCGATATTATTTCCTTTTGTATGATTTAACTGATCGTGAAATCATCTCAAGAAAACGATTGAATTTAAGGCGAAGCTTAATGCCAAATCACTATTTTGATTAATCTTTATAACGAATTGGTGTACATTATGAATACCTAAATATATGATTTATATAAATTGAAGGTTTTCCTATTGTTTCGCTTGAGTAGAATACAAATACAAAAATAAATTACTCAAAAAAAGTATAAATGTAAACTGCAATTTTTTTTTTTTTTTTTTAGAAATGTATGAACGCATAATGGAAACAACTTTAAAAAATACAATATTATAGCTAAAATTATGAGTGACAGTTCACTTGATTAAATTTTTTGCTTTCTTATAAAATTATTTACAAAATAAATAAAAAAACAGTTTCTAGACTCCGCTTATCAAGCGATTTTTAATGTCTATTACCTACAATATAAGGTATACCATGAATATACACATTTTTGGCTTGTAGCTTCCTCTTAATACGTATTTGGAAATTATTCATATGATTAAGATTATGATTATTTCATATGATTAGGCCAGCGACCTACTGCAGCGGCACAGATGTGTGACCCGCGCGCCCCACTGAAGAGTGGCTCGTGTGAGGCGCCATCACTCCAAACAAACTAGGAGCGCCAACATAGCCCATGAAACACCAGTTCGGCCACAGACATATGAATATATAGACTAGAAATTAAAGATGAGGGGTAAAATCAACTGTTGAAGAACGAAGGGGGTAAAGCTGACTGTGATTCGTCAATAAATCAATCTGACAGTATATAGGCATCTTGCATTATAATATCACCATTTAGTTCTTAAAAGTAAAATCTGCTTTTGAATGAATAGACATTTTTACATGGGAGCGCAAATTACTCGCCACGTTATGAACAAATTTGCGAAGTCCAAACTAGGCAAAATAAATTTCTTCTATTTTCAGAGTCGAATATTTCGTTTGCGTATTTAGTTAAGACACTTTTATAAATGTTCATAATTTACTTCCCAGCAACCAACCAGCTTTGTGTTCAGACGTATCTCGATGTGATAGTATATGTTTCTACAACTGATCCATATTATTCGATGTGAATATGCTTAAAATAAAGTAAAATAATGCTTATATATGGAATGTAATACGACAATTGGGTTTATTCTCTTTTTCACATCTATTTTTACAAGTTTTCATACCATTTTGCCGTGTTATTTCGTAAAATGAACCGATGATGCCTCGACCATAGTTCGCACAAGAATGATGACGTCACGTTTTCTAAATTCACTTGAGGCCATACGCGAGCACAGCCGGCTCCAATGGAACCGGTATGGGGAGTGGGGAATAATACGCTTTTAATCACTTAGGGCAGGTCTACTAATATTCATATGTCTATGAGTTCGGCCTATGCAACGCCAACATAGTCCATGGAACGCCAAATAGCTTTTGCATGCGTTGAAAACCTTTTGGAGAACGAATATCTTTGAATGCTGAAGAATTACTATTGAAAGCGTGAAACGTTTTAAAAAATAGGTTAAAAGTCAATCCGAAATGTTCCAAACGTTTTTGAAAAAGCTTACTGTAAAACTTTAAAATATCATTGGCGAGCACAGACGCTGCGTTTGGCGATTTTCGAAATACCAAAATCACGCTATTATTTCAAGGATAGTTCATCAAATTAAATTTTGTATTTCAGAATGGTTAGTAAAATTATCTCTGCTCTTTCGATATAAAAGTATATTTTTTCGAAAGTCGGAAATGTATTTCTATCATAAAAAAATAAGAAGCTTTGGAATCCAAAAGTGCTAACAATTTATTTTTATTAGAACTCTTTTTATTTTATCGTTATTTCTACATTTCATAAACAGATTCGATCAACCAAATAGAAGTAGGTATGTATACGAATGCGCTACCGTATATATAAGATTTACAATGAGATTTTTCGTTAACCCTTAATTAATTTAATTATACTCCTATTCATTTAAAAATAAATGATGGGCTTGAAAGCACGTCATATTACATAGTGTTTTATGAATTTACTCAAAATAAAATCTAGTGACATGACTATGTTAATGTAGGCTATAAACATGCTTATAGATATGCTTATAAAATTATGTTTGTTTCTATCAATCATCGATAGAAATTCCGTAAATGCTGGGTCGACTATAAAAATAACATTATTCAACAACCCATTAATATTTAGATGTTATAAAAAACAAAAACGTAAAAAATATATGTTGAATGTGGCTTCGATTTTTATTTGCAATTCAATTTACTTGATAGGCTAATTTATTGGTTTTGTGAAGTTTTTGATGTTGAAAAACAATGTGGCTTCAAATTGTATTTGTAGTGCCATAACCTTTTAGGTTAATTTATTGACTTTTTAAGTTTTGTATTGAAAAACTACCTAGTTTATAATTTTATTTGAAATGTCATTTACTAATTTATTGGTTTGTTGTTTTATGTTGAAAAAATGTGGCTTCAATTTTGATTTGCATCACCATTACTTTATAGGCTAATTAATTGGTTTTTGAAGTTTTTACATTGAAAAATCTATGTCTTGCGAAGATTTATATTGAAAAGGTATGTGGCTTAAAACTGTATCTGGAGTATCAATACTTGATATGCTAAGTTATTGCAATGTGGCTTCAACTTTTATTTGCAATGCCATTACTTGATAAGCTAATTTACTGTTGTGTGATGTTTTAAATTGAAAAACTATGTGGCTTCAATTCTTATTTGCAGCACAATTAGTGGATAGGCTAGTTAGTTATCGGTTTTGTGAGGTTTTGATATTGAAAAACTAATGTAAAGTATTTTAATATTATTGTACGTTAGATTCAAATGTAAGTTTTTAGGATAAAATGATGTGTACATATTCTCGAGGCAATGCAATGTTACTTCTGTGATTTACGGGCAATGGATCACCGTTGTGAATTGACTTAATTTTAATTGTTTTGCATATTATACTAATTTATATCGTGATAATGCAGCCATATTATCACGATAGAAAACAATATACAACGTAATCAATAGCTGCATGTATAAATAAATAATAAAAGTTATAAAAAAATAACAATAATCCAATAATATTTTTTATGTTGTAAAAGAAAAAAAGAAGCTTATAGAAAAATGTATCTGTATTTTCTTTGTAAAAATGTATTCATATTCTTATAATATGCTATGTTATCTCTTATAATCGTTTTAGGCCAACATGAAGAAAAAAAAATAGAATTTATTAATTATTTAGGTAGGCAAGAAAATTGCAAAATATTAAACCAATGATGTGAAATGATATATTTCTTGTAGAGACTAGAAAGTGTTTTGCGTTTTGTGGCTACAAACTATAAAAAGCTTTAAATAAATATTGATGAATCATGTCTGAACTTTTGAAGGACATCGCAATAAGTATTGTAGTGCCAATTCCATCAACATGTGACAAAACCTGAACTTATATAAGAAAAATGTTAAAAGTTGGATAAGAAATAATTTTGAAGCGAGTAACTTTTTTCTATAATTTAAGCTATCTGTTTCTAAATAACTAAAATACCACATGTCTTTCTGTAAATTAAAGATTAATTTCTGTAAATCAAAGAAATATACATGCATCTATGTTTTATGTGATTGTGTGTGTGTGTGTGTATATTTGTAAATTAAAAAAAAATAGAAACTTCTGTAAAAAAAAACAATTACATTGATCTCTATGGATACTTTTTACATGTTTAAAGAAATATATTTTAAACACCACTATTTTATCCTTACACTATAATACCCACGCTCAGGCTTCGCCTTTGTGGGATTTTTTTGTTACTCTTTCATTCTATATTACTATGTGTGTACCTGAATTGTATATGTACCAAAATTTTGTTGATAAAAAAAAAAAAAGTTTGCAATATAACTCGTATTTGTAGTAATTATAACCTTATTGTGATGATTTTATAGCACCACAGACAGGACATTTGATATCTTAAAACCTCTCCTGCGCACGTGTCAGCCTGTTATCCGTTTCTCTTGAACGCATCACAAAATAGTTCAAGCATTTATCATGTTATGTAGTAGTTATATGGAAGTAAAGATGCTGAATATAGTTATGTTGATCTTGAAATTAATGATAAAATGATGTACAAATTTCAGTACTAAATTTAGAGCTCACAGTTTTACAGACTTTAGGCTTTTTTTATTAGAGAAACAAAACAGTAGGGGAGTGGGTCAAAAACCAAATCCTTTTTATGTGTTAATGAATAATTCGGTAGGTACTGAATACACATTTTTCAGAAATACCCACTTAGGATGGGTTGTTTCACAGAATTTGAACAATTCATCAAATTCCAATGATAATATTGAAATTATTTTAAAGTTCTTTTACTATCTAAGTACTATGAAACAACCGTCCCGTTATGAAATATAAACAGAACTTGAATAGAACCTTCACAGAACTCCAATTTTTACCTTGAAATTTGTTGAATTGTTCTAATTCTGGGAAAAACCCTTTCTTAAGTATTTAATTATGAACTAATTACCCATACCAAGTTAAAAAGCATTAGATTTTAATTAAATAGAAAAAAAAGTTGTAAAATTGACGAAAAACATGTTAGTGACACGTATAAAAAGACATTTCCTAAATTTTGACAAAATGACGTAATCTTAAAAAATAATTCACAGAGAGTTTTTGTTTTGTTTTTTTTCGGCATAGTAGAAGGATTGTGTATACTGTTTATGGAAAAAATTACATACTATGTCCTTCTCGGCGGTTGCGGTTGCTTGCTGCTCGCGGAAATTTTGTCCTGTATATACGTAGCATAAGGCCGCACACTATTTAATGTTGTCCTTAATGGTCCAAGAATGTTTGGCATTAAATAAAAACGTGGAAATACTACGTACACAAATAGCACTATTGGCTAGTTATATGTGTTATTAAATCAAGATAATTACAAATAGCACATTGCCTTACCTTTAACGTTGTTTAGACCGGTGAATAAAACGGTGAGAAACAGTTATACATGGTTTTTCGATAAGAGGTGTTATTTTGAATAGCCCGCTATTTCGGTAGATGTTACTTTTGAAGCTGTCATCTTTTGACATTTGACAAGTAAAAACTACGCCATTAATAAAAATGGAACGATACACGCTTCAAAAACGCATTGAAATTATTAAAATTCACTTGAGTGAATCAAATACAAATCATCTTGAGTGATGAGGCCCATTTCCACCTCGGTGGCTTCGTCAACAAGCAAAATTGTCGCATATGGGGCTCGGAAAACCCAAGAGTTATTGTTGAAAAGCCTCTCTATTCTCAACGTGTAACTGTTTGGTGCGTTAATGGTCCGGCGGAGTCATTGGACCTTACTTTTTCGAAAATGAGGCTGGAGCAACAGTTACGGTAAATGGATTGCGCTATTGAGAGATGATCAATGATTTTTCATGGCCGGAATTAGATGGTATTGATCTGGACAACGTTTACTTTCAACAAAACGGCGCTACGTGCTACACAAGCAACGAAACCATTGATCTTTTACCATTGAATATCAAAATAACACCTCTTATTGGAAAATCCTGTATATATAATATTACGTAGGTGGGTACCTAATGTGTTTAGTATCTTCTTTATTTTATTTTAATGTATTTGATAGGTAGAGTAAGTAATTACTGGGAGACGTTTTTATTGAATAAGTGTGTGTATTTGTTTGTAGGTGTAAGAAGAGGAGATATATTGTAGTGAAGCTATGTTTGGTGCCCACGGATTCTAAAATTTACGTGCCTATATTGAGATTTTTTCTGATTGATTCACATCTCGTAATAAATTAATCTATCAGTGAATAGATATTCTCTGAGTTCGCGTGGAAGTAAATATTATCGTTTTCAAACCGTAATCCAATTTTTGAGTCCAGAATTTCAAGCCACTAAGCTTGGGAACAAAAAATAACACGATTGTGTGATAAAGAAACTAGTTGCATATGATGACCAATGTACAACACTTCTAATTCTAGTTCTCTTGACATTGTGTTTAGGTTTCTATAAACCAGTTTTTAACACAATGGAAATATTCTCTTTACAACAAATTTTATGTATGTCAAGTATTTGATCTTAGTGGAGTGTAGTAACCAGTTTACCGACGGCGATTGCATCTTATTCATAGCGAATCCGCTTTCACTGGCTATGATGATCTTACTGATGATTACTATGTAGAAAAATATTTCTTTTTTATAGACCTACTTAGATATACTTACAGATATATTTTTACACTAATGTTCATTCAAACCTGCTGCGGAGTTACATTGACCATTGCTTGGGGAAATATCAGTATTGGGTTAGTCTGGCTTGTAGAAGAATCTTCCCTTTTCAGAGACCTACGCAGATATACTTTTTTACGGTTAAATTCATCATTTTTTTGGAAAATCATCATTGCTCGTTTTGAAATAAAAAAATTAAAAATTAAATATTTTTTTTTATAAAATAAAATAATTATATATATTAAGTGAACAGCACAAGAGTCCCAATCGCTCCCAACTGCCTGGAGCCAGTGGGACTATGGAATCCCCAATTGGGATATGTTGTGAGGCTGAAGGATATAGGGAGGGGAAGGAAATGGTGAAGAGGCAGGTGGTGAAGTACCTGTTCAGATATGGTCACCAAATACGGCCAAAGTCATTTCAAGCAACGTTTCAATTCTGAAAGGTGGTCTTGCACCAGGGCGATACTGAGAGTATCTTCCACTCTGGAACGTCCCACAAAAATACTTTATACTTTTAAATAAGTAAATTGTGAAATAACACAAGTAATTCAAACAAACAAAATTTAATTTGATTTGAACCCGCGACCCCCGGTATGCTAGTCGAGAGCCTTACCCGTTGACCACGGAGGCCGTCAAAAGACCGGGTTGTGTAAGATGTGTTGAATAATCTGTCCAGTTAAGAGAGACAAGAACTTATAGTGGGTTCATATCCTTATTCATTATTGATTCAATTCTCGTTCAGTATTGCGTAGGAAAATAAGGGAATAGTACTCGTAGATTACATTCCTGGGTTTCGACTCTCCAATCCAGGCCGCTTACAATCGCCGTCGAAAGTGCATACATTGGTCGACATTTTTATTCATATACGCCAAACGTCAAGTCATTCCACTCGAACAACGAGTGGGTTGAACCACTCGCTGTTCGAGTGGAATGACTTCGTCGAGAATCGAGGCCCTGGAAAATACAACCAATATTATTAGCACCATCTCTTTTATCAATATCTGTAAATAATAAGTTGTGGTCAGTAGAGATTTAAATATATTTTCCACACCCCTCCCCTTCTGCCCCCCCACCAGGGTCGAACCCCCGATGTGATTGCTATAGCTACACCACTGAAGAGAGACCTACTTACCTCTCGGATATACATACGTTTTGGGTTGTCTAGGGTCTTGGCTGATCGTTTGGAATAACCATTAACTTTTAAAGGTCTACTCACTACGTTTTAATTATTATTTTTATTTCTAAAGTTCCTTCAAATGTACATTGGACGAGGCTAAATTGACCATTGTTTGGAGATTCATCACTAAACACATCATCACTGTTAGGTTATTTCTGTCTAGGGATTGCAGAGACTACATTTGAATGGGGTTTTTTTTATTAGCATAACTATTATAGTCTGCCAGTAGCGATGTTTTGTTAGTTGTACCTAATGATTTAAATGATTGATGGTTGGTGTGGCGATTAACAATTTGATAGGAAAGTGATACAGAATTTCAATCACGTTAAGATTGATTATTCTAGTGATTCAATAAAATGTAGGAAGCGCTTAAAAAAATTAATGTTGAGAAGTAACATACGAGTGACAAAAATTAGATACATCTATTATTGTATGTTGTAGTATCACATATAGGAATTACGTAACAATAAATTATTTTATCGGTAGGTACATAAAAATTATCAACACTTGCTAAAGATTTGCTCATGCAATAACATTTACAAAGGCTTTTAATTGAGTACCTACTTATTGTTACGTTTTTCGAAGTTGCATGTAAAATTTTATACCTTCATTATTAGAGTCAAAAGTGGCCTCCAGATGGGCCGCACAACACACGTGAACCGCTCCCTCTGGCAAATAAATAATTTAGCAATTAAAAGGGCAAAATGAAGTGTATGAATTCAATTACAACTATAATAGTGTATTTGGGCCTTACCATCAATGTTCAAGTACAGGGTTTTCCAATAAGAGGTGTTATTTTGAATAGCCCGCTATTTCGGTAGATATTACTTTTGAAGCTGTAATTTTTTGACATTTGACAAGTAGAAACTACGTTATTAATAATAAAGGAACGATACACGCTTCAACAACGCATTGAAATTATTAAAATTCACTTGAGTGAATCAAATGCAAATCATCTTGAGTGATGAGGCTCATTTCCACCTCGGTGGCTTCGTCAACAAGCAAAATCGTCCCATCTGGGGCTCGGAAAACCCAAGAGTTATTGTTGAAAAGCCTCTCTATCGTGTGACTGTTTGGAGCGGTTTATGGTCCGGCGGAGTCATTGGACCTTACTTTTTCTAAAATGAGGCTGGAGCAACAGTTACGGTGAATGGATTACGCTATCGTGAGATGATTAATGATTTTTTATGGCCGAAATTGGAATGTATTGATCTAGACAACGTTTACGTTCAACAAGACGGCGCTACGTGCCACACAAGCAACGAAACTATTGATCTTTTACGATTGAATATCAAAATACCACCTCTTATTGGAAAACACTGAATTTATTAAATTACTTGCTACTTGCTAGTTGTGAGCAGCGACTCCACTGCATTATGCGGCACGTCTGGAGTCAACTATTGAAGTAGTGATAAACTCACCGTCGGAAAACTTCTTAGTCGGGCTTCACACTTAACTTGCCTTCGCTTCACTTTTTTGGTTTTGTTGAAATGATTTTTATTTGCACTAAAATTCATATTCATGTAGCAAAAATATATTGCTTTAATTATTTACTGCATTTGTGTTATAAATAGGTATTCTGTTTCTATTACTAGTTTCTTGGTAAATTGATGTTGCCAGTGCCAGGTACACACCAGTTAGTGAGAGGTACTCCGTACCTGTCGGGAAGGTGCCTGCCTCGAGCTCTCTGCTATACCTAGTTGCAGATATTTATCAAGGAGAAAGATTTCCGCGATATTAAACTCCACGTCTATATTATTATTTACAAAAGATTTCCATTGTTCTTGGTAAGCTCAATCTAATCCAATCCAAGAAAATATTGTTTATAACTTTCGACTTTTTAGAAACTGTGCCCAAAATTACGATTTTTAATATTCAGTTTTCCCTTCTCGAACCGAATATAAAATATCCATTAACTTCTTTTCAACCAATCTCGATTTGATTCACACAAACTAGATTTCCCTTCCAAAACTGCTAATCATATTAATTAACCTACGTGCGGTTTTGTAAATTATCTAAAAAACTTTCCTAAAAAGGCACGCACTGTTTATTCCACTACATGTTACCTTGACTAATGTAGAGTTGTGCACGTACTTACACTGCTTTAAAAAAAACTTCAGAATCATGTCGTTTTCAGTCAATGAACCACTTATAGACATACATATTTAAAACATACCTGAAATGAAAATGTTCTAAAACTATTATACAGGGTTTTCCAATAAGAGGTGTTATTTTAATATTCAATCGTAAAAGATCAATGGTTTCGTTGCTTGTGTGGCACGTAGCGTTGATTCACACAAACTAGATTTCCCTTCCAAAACTGCTAATCATATCAATTAACCTACGTGCGGTTTTGTAAATTATCTAAAAAACTTTCTTAAAAAGGCACGCACTGTTTATTACACTACATGTTACCTTGACTAATGTAGAATAATTGTGTACGCACTTACACTGCTTTAAAAAAAAATTCTTCAGTTTTTACACTTCAGAATCATGTCACTTTCAGTCAATGAACCACTTATAGACATAAATATTTAAAACATATCTGAAATGAAAAAATCTAAAATCATTATATTATAATTTTGACAAAGATGCTCATCAGACCATCGCATAAGGCGAAGCTTAATGCCAAATCACTATTTTGATTAATCTTTATAACG
This sequence comes from Hesperophylax consimilis, assembly GCF_061612785.1. Classification (NCBI taxonomy): domain Eukaryota; kingdom Metazoa; phylum Arthropoda; class Insecta; order Trichoptera; family Limnephilidae; genus Hesperophylax; species Hesperophylax consimilis. Next base: position 20,893,918 of record NC_142843.1, on the reverse strand, counting down.
AATTGGTGTACATTATGAATACTAAAAAATATGCTTTAGATAAGTTGAAGATTTTCCTATCGCTTCGCTTGAGTAGAATACAAATAAAAATATAAATTACTCAATAAAAAATATAAATGCAAACTATTAAATTTTTTTTAATATATATATTATAAATTTATGAACGCATAAAGGAAACAACTTTAAAAAAATACAGTATTATAGCTAAGATTATCTGTGACAGTTTCACTTGATTAACTTTTTTGCTTTCTGATAAAATTATTTACAAAATAAATAAAAAACAGTTTTTTGCTTGGAATCGAACGTTTCTAGACTGCGTTTGTCAAGCGATTTTAATGCCTATTACCTACTACATAAGGTATACAAAGAACATACACATTTTTGGCTTCCTTACAATCTCAGCTAACTTATGTGACGAGTCAAGTTACAGTTACCAGCACGCCAATTTGCAAGGATATGCAGAGTGGTTTTTAAAACTCCTCGCTTTTTAAAAACTTTTCTGGTCTTCTGTAACAATGAAACTGACTTTTTTATCAGGGAAGAAATTTAATATTTCAATTATTCTAAATATACCCATCTGTTTCACTGGTTTGAATTATTTATGTATAAAATGACGTAGGAATGTATGTATGTATATCGGCTCAAAACTTACATCACTTTTGCATATAACATCTAAAGTTGTAAGTAATTTTAAATATTTAAATAAAAGAGATGGACAGAAAAAATCATGGGCAGTGCATATTTTTTCAAGCCCCCAAAATTTTAACTCGAATAAGGCGAAGATCGCACAACAGATGCCGTCAAAGTTTCTACCTTTAGAAATTTAATTTAGTCCATTATATAATTAAAATGTCGGGTGTTATGCACAATTTTCCAATTAACGTTAAAAAATAATGTTTTAAAATATCATCTAAAATAAGTATTATATTACTTTTTTTACCTACGCACCTGCAAAGTTGTCTAACATATTGACTACGACCACCTAAAATTTGTTGTCGGTGGTTAATAATGACTACCCATTAAACTTTATTTATACCAGCCCACATTTCATTATATATATATTTATAGGGTTTTCCAATAAGAGGTGTTATTTTGAATAGCCCGCTATTTCGTTAGATGTTACTTTTGAAGCTGTCATTTTTTTACATTTGACAAGTAGAAACTACGCCATTAATAAAAATGGAACGATACACGCTTCAACAACGCATTGAAATTATTAAAATTCACATGGTGAAAATTTGGCAGAGACTGTTCGTAAAACTCGAACATTTTTGGGTCGTCGTGAAGCACCTTGTTGGAACGCAATACAGAAATTGGTGGAAAAATTCGAGCTGTTGGGACAACTTGGTGATGCGAAGAATAAAAACCGTGCACGTCGCTCAAGAACAGCCGAGAATATTGCTGCTGTAGCCGAAAGTGTTCAAGAAAACCCAGGTTTGTCCATTACTCGTCGTTCTTTGGAATTAGGCATTCCACAAACGTCATTACACCGTATTTTGCATGAAGATTTGTGTCTTAAGGCTTATAAAGTTCAGTTAACACAAGAACTCAAGACGGCCGATCATCAACAGCACCTCTAAAATAAAATAACACCTCTTATTGGAAAACCCTGTATTTTCTAGATTACTGTACGGAGAAGAGTAAATAAAATCTGACCTTATTTAGTAATTTATTGTATTTTATGTATAAATTAACTCTTGTGAAGAAAAAACACGTGGTTGTGTACTTTATATGAATAATGGAACGAATCGTGGTGTACACTGGTCCGCATAAATTGATTTTAAGAAATCTGCTTCAGGTTTGACATAAAAGATGGATCGATAGAAATAATGGTTACCAATGCTGGAGTAATCTTGCTTTCATCTCGAATAATTTACATATAGCGTTTATAATGACAAAATGAATCTTTGTTATATACTTTGTTATATATAAGAATTAAAGCTGAGCCAGAATACTATTGTAAATATATTTGATGTAATTTTCCTTTATTTGTAGATTCATTCATGCAATGCTTCTGTGTGAATGTTATTATACATATTGATTATTATCTTCTATTATAATATTATTATAACATGGTTGTTCTTATATAGGCACAAGCATTCCTTATCTTTCGTTCTAATATATGAAAAAAACATTTTAAGATTTTTCACCGTAGACCACACAGAAACCATGGTCTACAAAATTGATAAAGTATATTAATGCAAAGTTTATATCAACAGTATCCCAACAACTGGCCGGCGTGTTCGGCGCGCTGATCGTGCGCCAACCCTCACCTCTGGAGCCGGCAAACGCGCTTTTCAAGCACGACAGGGGCGCGGCGCGCGTGCTGGTCATGTCCGCGATCTCTACGAGCCCGCCGGGCACAATGACCGTGCTTCCCACGCACTTGGAAATCGATGGACTCTCCGGACAGGGCGGGGAGTACAGGAGGTAGAAGTTACACATTTTTTTTTGGTTTTGTCAATTTTGGCTTTTTGTTTGCTTACTTTGTTGTTCGTTTTTTGAATTAAGTTTTGTTTCTTTTTTTTGTTGTTTTGTTTAATGTTTCGAGAAAAACATCAAAACATGGCACGAATAATTGAATCAAATACTTTATATGGGTCATGTTAAGAGTCAGTATAATAGATAAATAGAGGAGTGACTATGTACGAAATTATGAAGCAAAGTATATGCTAAGGCAGAGTGGTTTTTTTATGGCAACCCTCCCTTTAGATGACGACATTGAATATCGTGATTTTTATTACTTACTTTAACAAAAGAAATACCTCAAAATTTTGGCAACTGTTCTGCATTTTTTATTATCACATTAAAATTTTTGATTCCATTGTATATTGTAGAGAATTTAGGTTTATTGAAGTCAGTATTCTTTAAAAAAACTGTGTAATGTAATGTAATGTAATGATTTCCTCACTGGACTAATGACATGATATGAGAGTGTTGAAGTGGTGTTCTACCTGGCCATTCAGATCTGGTAATTAAACAAGCACAATACCATATAAGTGGTTTCTGTTCCTATTTCCGACGCTTTTGCATCTATCGTGTTTTCGTTGCAAATAATTAATTTTGTGCAATGTGATTCCGGGTGAAACAACGTCCATCAATTAACTTTCATTCTAACAACATTACTATCCGAACAATCTGACATTTGCCATTTGTGCAGTTGTTGCATGAGTTTAATTATCATTATTATACCTGTCACTCCATCCGATAAAACAGCCGAGCTGGCCACGGTGACATGTCTTCCGTATACGTTTGCCTATTTTCTCCCATTATTTTACTCGATCCAACTGTGATACGAGACAACCACGTTTATTTAATTTCCAACGTGTATACAAAGGTAATTTATTTGTGATTAAATGTTAAATACTGAAATTACGATTACTTTATCACGACCAATTATTTGATAATATTCAACCCCGTCAAAAATTTTGTAAATTTAAAACAGTTCGATATATTCTCGAGTTAGTTGTTTCATATATTCTTCCTCTTGTTTGGGCGAATGGCTCTATGAAACCTGATTGTAAATACAATTATTGTCAAGTTTATACTGTGCTCCATATTAATGACTAAGCGTAGCGAAGTCCTGCTTTAACTCGACCGTTTTACATTTTATCTGTTTGAAAATTTGTTTGTACGTATCGTTTCAGGTTGAAGATGGTGACCGTTGTAATGCTTGAGTAAAGATGATTTTTTTTAGATATGAAATTTTCGTGTTTATTTGGGCTTTTTTATTCGCATTTTTCAATATTATGGTACCTACCCGTCTAAGGAATTAAAAAAAAGAATTATCATTGAAAAAATTTACAATTCCTCCATAGAAATTTCAAAAAGTTGCATAAAATGTAGGGTTTATAACTAAGTAGTTTTGTATTTATGTATCTACTTACAAATCTTATGATTTTAGGGGAAGTTTGGTATTTTAAATATTATTTTTGATTTATTAAATAAGAGAAAATTCGAAACCTACTCTTTGGACGCGAGGTCTACTGTACAAAGAGCTTCTAATCATAAAGTCTGGAAGTAAGTTATGATATTGATTTATTTCAACGTTCGGCCCTTTTGATTTTATATGTTGATAGTTGTACAAGGTGGGACAAAAGTAATATCACAATGTGAATGTGCCATAATTTTAGAAAATGGCGTCAAATGTCATTGTGCTTTGACATTTATGTTGTAGACAGATAGAAAATTAGTTGAAGATAAGCAGTATTATTGTTAATGCTTATTTGACCAATTTCCGGTCTGTTGTTTTAACGCAGCGTGAATTTCGTGGTCCGGCCAGCCCCGTATTGCTCGTTCGACCGAGAATATCGCTGTCCGAGTCCATGTTATTAATACGCAGCACTTGCATACTGCGAATAACATTGTATGCATGGACATTTTGGAGGTCTTGTTTTGAAATTTTAAATGTAGACTCGTTATATCAAAAAAATTTGCGTCCTTGCGAGAGCTCTGAAGGGGTACCATCACTACCTAAAACAGAGCGGGGAAGTGGTGGGCCTCCTCCATAATGTCCGAGAGAGTCCACAAATATTGACGAAACAACGATGCACATAATTTTGGCATCAGCAGAATTTTGTTGCGTCGAATTTTGGTGAAAGACCGGAAGATGTTCCCTAACAAAGTGCAAACCGTTTACAAATTCCTGCCTTTTGACCGCCAAGCCACAGGTCCAGCTACGCTACAGATAGATGTTAAACGATTTTTTTAGCCACAAGTTGCTGAATTGGGTCTCGAGCATTGTTGGTTCCAGCAGGACGGATCAACTGCGCGCACAGCTCGGACAACGATGGAGATCACCAATATCCGGGCCGTGTGATCTCCCGATTTGGCGATTTTAAAATTTGAACTGGCCAGCTAGATTGCCAGATCTGACGGCGCAAGATTTCTTTCGTCTTGAAAGCCAACATTGAAGAAGAAATCACCAATTTCGAGCCAGATGTTTTGCGAGCAACAATTCGAAATGCCGTCAATATGCATCAACTCAGGAGGTGGTCATTTGACCGGTATCATTTTTTAAACTTAATTTCATCAATTCTACACCTTCAAATAAACTTTCCATGAAAACAGAGCCCGTTTAAAAAAAAAAAAAGTTCTAACAAAGCGGCAGCTAAATCACATTATGACATTACTTTTGCCCCACCTTGTACTTAATATACGCTTTAATAGACTTCCACCGCAAGCATACGATAAATTTAGTGCCTGGGTAATTGGGTAATATTGAACAGCGTCAAACAACCATAAGAAACAATTATTTGTTGTATTGAATCATCGGTAGGTACAATATTGTATTTGTATACCTTTCTCGAAAGAATTGAGTTTTTAAACGAACAAAACTATTTATTCACATTCATATTGCGTATGTACGGGCGCAAACAAATACTTTGTCCTAATATTGTAAAGGAATACCTTGCAAAAAGCGTATTTTAATCAAATAAATTAATTAATGTCATCTATGAACACCTAAAATATAACGAGCGTGGAAATTAAGGATACAACATTATAAAACCCGTTATAAATAATATTATTAATACATATGTTTATTACTCGGAATAAGCTACGTAGCGGGACTTCAACTTCGCGCATATTTAGACTTAATTTAAAAAAAATAAAGTAAACCCAGTTTTCGATGAAATAACTTCACGGCCGATAAATAAAATGACGGCCGGCATAGTCCAGTGGTAACGCATTGGACTGCCATTCCGAAGGTCGCGGGTTCGAACCCGGCGTGCGCAAATAAATTTTATTTGATTAATTTGTGTTATTTCACAATTAATTAATTAAAATAATATATAGTATATTTGCGGCACGTTCCAGAGTTGAAGATACTACCAGTATCGCCCTGGTGTAAGACCACCATTCAGAATTGAAACGTTGCTCCAAATGGCTTTAGCCGTGTTTAGTGACTAGATCTGAATAGCCAGGTACTTCCCCACCTTCCTCTTTCCCTTCCCCACTTACCTTCAGCCTCAAAACATCCCCCAATTGGGGATGCCATAGTCTCACTGGCTCCAGACGGGAGCAGTTGGGACTCTTGTGAGGTATTCACTATAAAAAATAAAAAAAACTTGTGTATAAATAAAATACTTCAACGCGTGGGATAATTTTTTTCAAACCTCATAAAATAAAAAAAAAGAAAAGTTAATAACTTATGTTTATTCTGGACCACAGAATTTATTATAAATCTGAAATTTGGATATTTTTGCATATCTATATGCCACCATTAAAACGAAACAATCGTTCAGACAAATTATCAAAAATACTAAATCTGGTTCAATGATATCTAGAACTTGGATTTGCCCTTGAATATTTGTAATTGTAATTTGCCCTTGAATAATTGTAATTAGTGTGATTTTCAAAACTGATAGTGTTAATTTGAATAATTCCGACAAGCGATAAAGTACCTACTTAAAGTATATTTTTTTAACGGATTTTTATTTCAATTTTTCGAAATTTAAATTATCATATCCCTGGTTGGAATTATCATATGGTTTTTCACGGGTTCGCGCTAGCATTTGATGGAGTTTATTTTTTTGTTTATCAATGTTATATTATTAAGTTGAATTATTTGTTTGCGCCCGTACATATACGTAGGTAATATTATGAATTTGAATAAATAGTTATGTACGTATAAAACTCAATTCTTTCAAGAAAGGCATATAAATACAATATTGGATTGAATCACCGATAAAATATTGTATTTCTTTCTTGAAAGAATGAAGTTTTTGTGCAGACAAAACTATTTATTCATACTCATATTGCGTACGTACGGGCGCAAACAAATAATTCGTCTTAATATTTTAAAGCATAACTTCCAAATAATGTATTTTCATAAAGTAATGCAATTTACGCTGTCTATGAACGCGTAGATTATTATTAAGTTATGTTTACCCTTAATTATAACATAAATATTGCGGTAATAACAATTTTTTTGACTATAGTTGCATTGTACAATGTGAAAAAATTAGGTAAATTAATCTTAAATAATAAATCTTTGTGACGAAAGTTTGCAAAATAAAATAAAACACTCTTTTTGGCGAATACAAAATAGGGGGCTGATGTTGCAGGAGTTTAAACCTTATCGCCATCTGCATAAGAAGTGTTTTTGTTAGCGGCCCGATCCAAATGTTACACGATGTGGTGCCTCACCTTAAGCATAAATTAAAAATATAAAGGCAGGTTTAATATGCGTGTAAATAATACAATATTGTTCACGCAATAAAGAAAACGGCAAAAATGCTTAAAATTAATTGGTGAAACGTGTTCCGCGAGATTAAAATTTTTCCAAATTAATTAATTATCATTATAATCTGCGATAATTCATTAATTAATCAAAAATTTAAAGAACTTGCTAAACTAATCCTTTTCGCATATTATATACAAATTTGAAGCTAAAAATCCTGAGAAAATCTGAAACACGTTATCGAAATACAAGAATTTGCTCGAGGCTCCGTTCAATAATTTGAATAACCTACAAATTGTTAACCTTCAGTGTCAAGACTAAAAAACTCGTTTTCGGCTGAGAACTCACATTATTCCGAAGTTACCCAAGAATTCCTATTTTTAATTTATACAAAGTCAATTTCGTGCTTATTTAACGATGTTTATTAGAAGAAGAACTCGTGTTGGGTAAAATTTTCTATTCTTTGAATGTCATTAGCATATATATATTAAATTAAACGTGATTTGATATTACTATGAATTAAATTAACTTTAAAATTGTACCATCGAATGAATATAATTCAGGTACTCTAACAAATTGATTGATTAATTATTTTGGGTTTAATGTTTTATAACTCCAATGTCACGCCTGAATATGAAATTATCTGGCGTGTATGATTAATGTCAATAAAACATCATGACTGAAGGAAGTGACAGTCATTACTTTATGAGCAAACTAATAAGCCTAACTATCTAAATTTTTTTAAGCAATTGATCGTATTTAGGTATCTTTCATATTCAAAATAAAAAAAAAACAAATTCCTTTATCACGCGCAAGAGTCAATTTATATTAGTGGTACGATGGAGTAGCAATAATCCTCGATGGGAAAGCTCTGACACCTACATCAACTTCAATGCAACTATTTTCAGGTAGCATCGTCATTTCCACCATAGGCTTTATATGTGAAACAGAATCTGTATGACAGAATCAGAAAATTCTCTTGAATGGTTAACCCGGTGTTGTGAAATTTACACATCATTTTATATATTTTTTTTGCTCATATTTTCACCAAGTGCGTTGAGGATATCCGTTCAACAAATAAGACAAGACACTATGTTTGTAATTGGTTCAGTACTTTTAAACGTTCAAAAGTATTTAAAAAAAATTTCAGTACCTAAGTAACTGAAGTAAATTTTATATATTTTCCTAAAATTTTTGACGACTGCTTTTCATAGTATATCTTACTCGGCTAAGTCACTCGATAAAATCAGCAACTAAATAGTATATCTCACTCGGCTAAGTCACTCGATAAAATCAGCAACTAAATAGTATATCTCACTCGGCTAAGTCACTCGATAAAATCAGCAACTAAATAGTATATCTCACTCGGCTAAGTCACTCGATAAAATCAGCAACTAAATAGTATATCTCACTCGGCTAAGTCACTCGATAAAATCAGCAACTAAATAGTATATCTCACTCGGCTAAGTCACTCGATAAAATCAGCAACTAAATAGTATATCTCACTCGGCTAAGTCACTCGATAAAATCAGCAACTAAATAGTATATCTCACTCGGCTAAGTCACTCGATAAAATCAGCAACTAAATAGTATATCTCACTCGGCTAAGTCACTCGATAAAATCAGCAACTAAATAGTATATCTCACTCGGCTAAGTCACTCGATAAAATCAGCAACTAAATAGTATATCTCACTCGGCTAAGTCACTCGATAAAATCAGCAACTAAATAGTATATCTCACTCGGCTAAGTCACTCGATAAAATCAGCAACTAAATAGTATATCTCACTCGGCTAAGTCACTCGATAAAATCAGCAACTAATTAGTATATCTCACTCGGCTAAGTCACTCGATAAAATCAGCAACTAATTAGTATATCTCACTCGGCTAAGTCACTCGATAAAATCAGCAACTAAATAGTTCACTTATTATCTTACAAGTCATCGTATTGTGCTTCCACTTTCATTGTCATGTAATTTAGAACTTTCTACGTTTATTTGATGTAAACCTTTGTTAGGAAGCGGACCCGAGGTTATAAGCTATAATAGGAGAATAAGTTACCTCTATGTCGTAGCGGTTTTCGCTTCCTAAATATGTATTATCAAATAAAATATGTATTTTCTCAAAAATATTGTACACGTGAAAAATCACGGTTCTGGATTCTCGAAAAAACAGTTTTTAGTCCTGGTGAAGTCCTGTTTTAACTCGACCGATTTGCATTTCGTCTGTCTGTAAATTTGTGTGTTCCGTGTCCGGACAATCCTGTCAAGATGATAACCCTGTTGGATAGTACCGTATTATTCCGCCAGAGTCCGCATTAGCGTTACGAGCTATCAAATCGGAATAATCAACGTGAGGTCTGTTCCTCATGGAACTACTAGTAGCTACTTTATCGCTTGTCTGAATTCTCAAAAAAAAAAACAATTTTGAAATGACTTAAATTTACATTAAATCCGAGTTCTAGAGAACAATGAACCGGAGTTACAGACAGATAGACGGATTTACAGCCGAAATTAGTAATTTTATAATAAATTATTGACCCCTACTGAAATAACTTCGTTCGTGGAATTTTCATAGAAACTCGGAAATATTCTATATTTTAAACACGCATTTATTTAATACTTGTTGTAAGTCTGTTAAAGTGAAAGGGAAATGCCCGCACGGCGTGCTTAGTTTCTTTAGTTTATTAGAGATAATGCGCGTGCAATGTTGTTGTTTTTTGACCGGCGATTAAAGAGAACCTGATAACACCCATACGCACATCTTCGCACGACATGCTTTCTCTTGAGTTCAATGTATTTAGGAGGAGTCATGGCGCTTCGTGATAATCTTCTTATCAAAGGCATTCAAAATATCAGTGAAATTACTGTACCTACGCCTAGCCGTTTTTTTGGTTGGTGAACCTGATGATATCCCATAGGAAAGAACGCCAGAAGTCCATATGAATAGCATGTTCATTTACTGTCTCCATATAATATTTATGAATTAGTAATAATTAATAATATTCTATTTAGCCTTTTATATTATATATAAACCAACAAACAAAATAAATATAAAGAGTGGTCGCCAAAAAATATAGAAAACAAATAGTTATAATTGAAAAAATGGAAGTACGAGAATGAATAAGGTTGCAATTGCTTAAGAAGAAGCTACAAGCCAAAAATGTGTATATTCTTGGTATACCTTATATTGTAGGTAATAGTCATTAAAATCGCTTTACAAACGGAGTCTAAAAACGATCGATTTCAAGCACAAAACTGTTTTTTATTTATTTTGTAAATAATTTTATAAGAAAGCAAAAAGTTAATCAAGTGAAACTGCCACAGATAATCTTCGCTATAATACTGTATTTTTTTAAAGTTGTTTCCTTTACGCGTTCATACATTTCTATAGAAAAAAAATTATTGAGTAATTTACCTTTGTATTTATATTCTACTAAAGCGAAACGATAGGAAAACCTTCAATTTATCTAAAGCATATTTTTTGGTATTCATAATGTACACCAATTCGTTATAAAGATTAATCTAAATAGTGAATTGGCATTAAGCTTCGCCTTACGTAGGTAGAGAAAACTAGAAAAGACCTGGGTTCGAGTTCCGGTTGCGACCGTTCCTTTTTTATTTTCTCTGTAACTATGTCTGTTTCATATTTTCATTGGGAATTGTTGATATTATCTTCTTTAAATAGTATAAAACAAAGTCACTATCCGCGTCTGTCTGTTTGTGCGCTTAGTTCTTCTAAACTACGCAACGGATTTTGATACGGATCATTTAGAGAATTTCTCCGGAAAAGTTTTTGTGAAAATTAAACATGCATATTATATTTGTACAAAATAGAGATAAGTCGATGTTTTGTAATCGAGTCGTACAAAATATATTTTCGGGCGCTTACATTGCTAATGCTGGCTAAACCTTATGAGATACATCAAAACAATGTACTACGGAATTGTATATCTTAAAAAGGTCTACAGATAAGTCCGCTATGGCATATATCTATCTCATAAGGATAACCTTCAGCAACACCGGGTACACGTCAGCTAGTCATTGATAAAATAAAATAGTTTGCCATCGATCTCTCGTTCTCAAGTGTCAACTTATCAATCAGAACATTATTATTTTTTTCTCAAAGAGATCGATATAAGACAGTGACGTATACTATGTGGGTACAGATCTCTAAGAATTCTTATTATTTCTTATCATATTGAAAGATCTTCAATGTTAGAAAGATACACATCTAAATAATATACAGTGAAATGTATTCCACTTGAAGAGGGTTTCATAATTTTATTATTAGGTAGGTGTAGAAAGAAATGGGTTTTAAAATGGAATGTATAAACTTATCGAAATCGTATCTACCTCATAAATTTCTGGATATTACCTACCTACCTAACCAGTCTGACTTCCTATTGGAATACATAATGATATTTATTATCATTGAATCGTTGCGATCGATAGCAAATTCACTGCCGTCAAGTTCAAATAAGGCACGATAAATTAATTTTTAGTTTATTCGCGAATATTAAACCTGTTTAAAGTCACGGATGAGGTTTGGATTTTTTATAAGAAAACCAGTCAGTATTTCTCTATTTTCTCTTTTGTTATTTCTAAGTAATCTTTTTATCACGTTTTATATGGGTTTTCGGGGCGTTCATTCGTCGCGATCGTAAAACTTTATGGCCAACATGTAAATCTGTTGTTTAACTTTTACTCGAATTTGTAAATCTTTGCGTACGATGGGATCATAATAATTGGTGTGATGTTTTACAGTCTCCAAACAATGAAGCACATAATTGGAACTTAATGGAATTTATGTTTTTAGTTGCGTTTTATCCGAAATCGTTTTTAATAAGTTACTATGACATAAAATGGTTTTATAAAAAAATTATATTCACAATTACGCCAAATGCTACCTCAAATGACAGTTGAGTCAAATACGACCTAAATTAAAGATTTTTTACTCTAAGGGGATTTGAAAACTCACAGGATATTTCTATTTACTGTAAATTCACTGTATTTAGTCTTACCTAAACTTTTTAAAATGATTTTGGAAATAATTTTGAAGAACTCTTTTTAGAACTTTCATGGCGGAATTAACTTATTAAAACTTTTTCGCTTGACCGCGGTATTAAAGAACGATGACTGTCAGTATCGGAAATGGATATCCCACTTTCGGTGATCTGTCAATAAATGAATCTGATAGTATACAGGCAACTCGTGATTCGGTCATCACCACTCGGTCCTCGAAAATAAAATCTTACTTTTGGTCACGAAATAAAAATTATGGGCTGCATAAAATAACTTTAATTGTTATAATTTAGCCACCTCACTCAATTTTAGCGTTGCTACTCCAGGCGATTCGTTTAATGCTGCGTATAAACGCGCGAGCCAAACTGCCGAGCTGAACCACGGGCAACTGACTTACGGGAAAGAAACAAAGCAACAGCAAATGGCGCGAAACGCCGCTTGCGGTTGCTTCGTTACTTTTCCATAATTCGTGGCTCGTCTTGCGTTTCGGTTTGCAAATTTATACGCAGTAATACGGCCCTTCATTTTTGTTACACACACTAGCGAGTATCCATGAAAAATCACATATTACATCTGAAATAATAATTTCGAAAGTTGTCCGAATCAGTCCCAACATTTTGTATACCGTAAAATCTAATACTATTTATTATTTGTTAACTTTTAACGAACATTCAGATGCTGCGCAGAAAAGTCCCACCTTTGCCTTTCTTTATCGAAAATTACTTTTCTTCGCAGTGGTTGGTTATTACAATGGGCGCTCTTCGGTGGTCAATGTATCACTGATGTCCTAATTTATCCAAAGAATTCGGACCCTCCTGTTGCCAAAAATATGGCTCCAGTTCGTCGAAATGATATCCAGATTTCATGTCAGGGCAAGTCAGTTGTAATCTCTATGGTCGCAAATTAATCTTTTTATTTTCTGTGTCTTCTAAGTATTTCATATTCTAAATATCACATACGCGACTTGAACTACCTAGCTGAACTAGCTAAGCCATAGCTAAGCTAAGCTTCGTTACTTGTGGGAAAGTAACGAAGTAACCGCAAATGGCGCAAAACGCCGCTTGCAGTTTCTGTTCGCTGTGTACGTAGAATTAGAAGATTATTGATGTTTCAATTTTCATTTTTAGAACTTACATGTTAGTTTTTACATGAGCATGTTTTATCAGGTTGATGTTACAATTAACAATCTGTTTTATTGTAACATCAACCTGATAATTTTAATCTGTTACAATGTAATCTGTTAATAATTGACAGTATAAATAATTTCGAACGTGTTTTGCGTTCTTCACTCATAGCTGTTATAATAGTAGCACGCTATGTTGTAGCATGCAAATTTGTAATGCTATAACATTTTCACCTGGTTGTACCTTCCTTCATTTCTCCCTAGGCCGATTAAGTGCTAACATTTTCCTTGCCTTTCTCCTAATCACAGATTGGCAGTGACTTTCATTTCTATTCGTGATTTCATCCATCATAATTTAACGACAGCTTTTCGCTGAGAAGTTCATTATAATTTTACAACATCTTGTATCTAGTTGGTAGTGAAACATGAACGATTTAATTTACTTTTAATAAGTAAACGTTGAGTTGCTTTCTTGCATCAGTGATCACTTGTCTAGAATAAATTGTATTAAACGTTGTGGTTTGACGGTTTTACGTTCTAATTTACGTAGTACGTTTTACAGTCTGAATAATGATAAATTCGGATTTTTTACGATTTCGTAATTACGCTTTTCTCACAGAACCAGGGTAAAAAGTGCAAATGTAATGACGAAAGCTTCAAGAAATATGTCGTTGCCAAATTAATGTCGAAATCTAAAATAATATAAATTATGTCGATCATGTTGAAAAAGGCAAATAAATGGTCTGATTATTTTTCTCAGTTACTAAATGGAGATTGATTATTTATTTTTATTTATTTATTGAATATACAAACACATTACAATAATTTACAAATGTAGATATTTCGAGGCTGATTGCGAAAAAATTAGAAATTTTTAACAAAAAAATGCCCAACTCAATTGAGAAATTATTTCTCGTGTTTTAGTTGGGGAGTGTAGTGGGTCATTATGGTTTATAGGTTGTAAAATTTCACTAGTTGATGTAGCTAAAAATTAACAAATAGCTATAAAACTAGATGATAAATTTGATAACACTATATAATTAAGAAAATAAGAAATTTAATTACAAACTAAAAATAAAAAATATAACTTAAATAATATAATAGTTATTAAACTTTTAAAAAATAAGATATAAAAATAAAAATGTACTTATTAGGTACGAAATAATAGTAGGTAGGTACAGTACTGGTAGTCAATTGTTCAAAGACCGAGCTGGCAATCTTGTATGAAATGGGTACTTAATAAAATGCAACAACAATAAACGCATATTAGCACATATTAGGAAGCGGATAATATAACTTTAGAGGATATGTATTTTTTTTAAAAATATTAAATTTTGTTTATTAATATTATTTTTTATTAATGATTAATCAATTTTCCTAAATTCATAGCGTGAATTTAGGAAAATTTAATCAATAAAAATTACAAATGAGTTCATATAAACAATTATTTGAAAAATGTATCCAATGAAATTAAAACTTGTGATTACCGTTGGGTTTATCTGAAAGTTGTTTGATTTGTGATTTGAAAGTTTTGTAATTTTTTCAGTTTTAATTTTATCCGTAAGGGCATTAAACGATTTTATACCTTGATAAGTATAATGGTACTAGTATTACATTTAGGAATTTCTAAGTTACCACGTGATCTAGATCGGTTACTTATTTTTGTAGAAATTGTTGAATTGAAAAGTCTTTATGAATTTGTAACAGTGCATTCTTTTTTTTAAATTTTGTTTAAGCTAAGAACCCTAAACGAGTCAAACAGCTCCGTTGGAAATATCGATGGTTTTCTTAGGATGACTTTCAAAATTAACATCTGAACCTTTTCTACAGGTGAAAGGTTAATAATAATAATAATAATAACATAACATTTATATAGCGCAGTTTTGTGTTGTTTCACTACAAGTGCGCTTAACTATAATAAACTTAAAATAAAATTTCCTATTGTGTTCCTTTTAAAAAAAATTAATTACATAATATGAAATAAAGAATAAACGGTTTACACAAAAGCAGAGAATAAAATTTAACAATAACAGTGCTATTTTAGTAGAGGATAACAATAAAAGACAGTGACAGTGCACGAAAAATAAGAACTTTAAAATTAAAATATTATATAAAACAGGAAAACATCAAAATATTATATAATAGGTGGACATTAAACATAAAAGTACAATAAGGAGGAAACCGAAACCAAACAATTACCGGAAAACTTAAAAACCTGGCTTTTTATAGTATATTAAAAAAGAAGCTTAGATTCATGAGAATATAAATGATTTTAAATTATTAAATATGATTTTTTGAATAATTTTGTTTTTAAAACCCGTTTAAATTCAGCCAAATTTTGTATATTGGTAAGGGCTGGGGGAAGTTTATTCCAAATGAGTGGGCCAGCTACACGAAAAGAGCGATCATAGTAAACAGCTCGATTTGACCGAGAAAGTTCGATTAAACGATTGGTAACATCTAGATCTGCTGACCTCAGAGTAAGCTGTCTATCGCTTAGGTTTTGTCGGACACATAATTCCGATATATAGGCTGGCGCCATTCCCTGCAATGCTTTGAAGGTCATTAGGCAGATCTTGAACTCTGTTCTTTCAGGGCATCGAAGCCAATGAAGACGATCCCTTAGAAGCGGGGTTATACGACAATGCTTAGATTCACCAAAAATCATTCTCGCCGCAGCATTGAAAACGGACTGGATTCTGTTGAATTGTTTTTTAGGTAGGCCAGCATATGCACTATTACAATAGTCCATACGTGAGACAACGAACGAATTAATGAGTGATTTTGCTCCATCAAAGGGAAGGCATCTCCTAATTGATTTTATCTGCCTTAGATGGAAAAAGCCAGCACTTACAGTTTTTGAAATTTGCGATTCAAGAGAAAGACAATTGTCTAAAGTGAAACCTAGAAATTTTATTTCCGTAGAAGGGATTATATTTGTATTCTGAATACGGATTGGACTGGAGTCGATGAGGGCTTGTCTTCCAGGAGAAGCTATCCAAATAAATTCCGTCTTTGTCGGATTAAGTTTGAGTTTATTAACAGACATCCAACTTGAAACCGTGTCAATGAAACTAACCACCTCGTTTTTAAGGACGTCTTTTTCATCCGGGGAGCAAAACTTGAAAATCAAACGATCATCCGCGTAGCCTTGTGATTCAAAGCCAGCTGAGTGAATGAGTCGTTCGAGACGATTAGTATATAGAATGAAGAGAATGGGACCCAGTACAGAACCCTGGGGAACTCCAAATTCGATGGGAGTTTCAGGTGATGTATATTTATTGAAAGTTACTGAAGATACTCGTCCAGACAGGTACGATGACATCCATTGGAGTACATCACCTCGAACGCCAAATTCGGTTTCAAGCACATTTAATAAAATACTATGATCTACAGTGTCAAATGCCGCACTCATATCAAGAACAGATACCAAACCCAACTTACCTGCTTCCATCCCGATGATCAAATCTGAAATTACCCGCAAAAGGACAGTTTCCGTTGAATGAAACTGTCGATAAGCAGATTGATTTTTGGCAAATAGACCGGCCGAGTTCAAGTACCCCACCAATTGTTTGGCAACGATTTTCTCAAGCAGTTTTGACAGAAATGGTAGGTTAGATATTGGCCTGTAATTATCCGTATTGTCTGTATCAAGATTTTGTTTTTTTAGAATCGGAGTTATAATTGATTTTTTGAGTGTTCCCGGTACAAGTGAATTTACTAGTGACTTCTGGATAATTGCGGTAATTATAGGCGTTATATCCGGAAGACATTTCTTTAAGAGCCAGGTAGGTATGGGGTCTTGTGTGCATTGTTTATTAGGACAAGACATCACAGCACGCGTGACATCTTCTTCCGTTACAGCTGCGAAAGTAGTGAAGTCACCAGAGAGCGGACTTGGTGCTGCGACAGGAGGCGATCCTACTACACTGAGGGCCCGAATGTTTTCAACCTTATTTCTGAAGTGTGTTGCGAGGCTGTTTGCTTCAAGGGAGGAATCAACCTTGATGTTGCTCTCTCCAGACAGAGTCTTTATGTTTTGCCAGAGCTTTCGAGGGTCCTTTTCTGACTCAATTTGGTCACACCAAAAGTTTGATTTTTTCTTCGTCACTTCTTCCTTATACACTCTTTGCTTTGCAATCCAAAGCTGCCGATTGCTGAGAGTTGGGTTCCGTCTGTAAGCCCTCTCCAATTTACGCATTTCCCTTTTCCTTTGAAGACATTCTGCATCGAACCATTTACTGCAATTTCTAATGCGGCAGATCTTTTCTGTGAAAGGAGCATTTTTATCAATTAATGCCAGTAGCGTAGAATTATAGAGAGTAACTAACTCTTCTACCTGCATTTCGCAATACTTTTCCTTATCACAGAGAGGCGAGGTTTTTAATTCGATGCAAAATGTCTCGAAGTCGAATTCTCTCCAATTTCTGGAGATAATAGATTTAAACTCCAGTTTTGGAGGATCGAAGGCAAACACGGATGTGACGAGACGATGATCCGATAGTCCAATGTCCGTAACATCTACGATTTTCGGAGGAAAACCGACCCGGGAAATTATTGCGTCAAGTGTGCCTCCTGCATCATGAGTAGGTGAGTTAACCCACTGGTCGCAGCCGAAGTCACGCAGAATTTTATTAAATTTTTTAGTCATGGGATTGACTTTCTTTTCCAAGTGAATATTTATATCTCCCAGAATAACAACGTCGCAATTGTAATTGGAGGTACACTCCAGGAGAGATCTAAATTCATTGAAAAAAATTGCAGTCGGTGTGCATGACCCGGGACGATAGATGGAAATTATCACGAGGGATGCACCATTAGCTGAAGCCTTGCAGCCGACAAACTCAAAAGTGGTATACACCTGACGTATTCCTATACTGTCTAAGCGAATACCATTTTGCGCTACAATTGCAACCCCCCCGTGATTTGTAAAATTAACGTTGCTTGTGTCCGTTTTGATCGGTCTTGCAGCTTCATACACCGAGAAACCGCTTGACCGAAGTGTTTTGATGGAGTATGAGTCTGCATTCTCATGCCAAGTCTCCGATAGCGCCAAAATATGAATATCTTTGCCCCTTATCAGATCCACAATATCTTCGTGTTTATTAGCAATGGATCTCGCATTCCAAGCCGCAACATTCAGAGACTTAGGTGGACGCAAATTTCTGGTTTGAGCTAACCGCAGATTTTTCACTAATTTTACCTTCCTTCCGGCTCTACACCCTCGTTTCCTTCCCTTACGTTGGGGAAGAAGTACACCATCGTCCTTTTCATTATCACCACTATTAAAACTATTATGATTGTTTATTACCGGTAAGGGTCGTAAGGCATACAGTTCGTCCAAAGTATATCTTATCATGATTTATGACCTTACTACCCATTTCGAAATGTTCCCACAAAAAATAAAACGTAACCTTACACCGGTCATCGCTCCACCCTGGCAGAAAAACATGTGGCATCCATCTGTGAACCCACACTGCACTTTTAAATACAGCTATGTCTGTTAAAAGTTTTTGAATAAAACTCTTACTTCAATATTTTAAATTGTCATATCTATTAGAATTTACACTAAACAACTATTTTAACATAAAAAACACAACAATTTTAATATTTCACTTATAAGGACGAACTTTCAGAACACTAGTATAAGAACTACCCCGTCAGGAGAATTAAAGTCCGGGAGCTTATATAGACACGTGTCTGCAGCTTCTAAGCGCGAACACTCAAAAGTAGTTTTGAAAGTCCCTCCCCAACCGATTATACCATATTGTTATATGGATTGGGCAAGAGAAAAATATATAATTTTAATCATATTATATGAAAGGATGTTTCTCAATCTAATGAATAAGTAAATAAGTTTTCTTACTCTGGTTGCCGTATTTTGGACTTGTTCGTTCCATTTTAAGTGTCTATCTACTATGATACCCAGATACTTTATACTATTTTTGCATGTTATTGGTAAACAATTTACATTACCGCATTCTTTTTTATTTTCACATTGTGATGAATGGATTTTAATGGTAATATTGTTTTCAAAATTTTTTTCCTGCAAAAAATTATGTTGTGCTTGTCTCATTTGAAGAATATTCTAACTATCTACAACCGTTCTATGTCTATGCACCCTTTGTAATAATATATATGGTCAATTTATCAAACCAGGAAGCCACTTATTGTCTTTCGCTATGACGAAAGTATTTAACTTATTGTCTTTCGTTATAACGAAAATATATCAAATGTATTTTTTGCAACTGATGAGTTGTGTAGAAATTATTGCTTAGAAACACATTATATCCAGCTTCTAAGTCCGAAAAGGCAAAAAAAAAACAGTAGGGTACAGTCCATACAATCATCAAGAGGGCTTAAAAAAATGATTCTGAAACCTGTACAATAGTATCCTATCTTTTGATCATAATTGATAATACAGTAATAATTCATATGTGTGGTAACATTTCATTTTCATAATTATAAATATATTTTTATTTATAGGTGTACCCCCATATATGTAAGCTAAGTTTATGTTTAGTAATAAATAAAAAAAAAACACATTTTTTTATGTTTCTGAAGTGCGTCCTTCGCATGATTGATAAACATATATTCTAATTTTAATGTGTTTTTTGGATGGAAGCTCGTTGTTACGTGTATGCACGACAATTTTTTTTTAATAATATTTTACAGGTTTCCATTGTGTATAAAACGTTAAAATACCTGTCTTCTTAAAAATAAAATTATTTATCAACTTAAATGAATCATCATGTTCGTAGGATCTCCGTGGCCTCGGGTGAAAAGTACAGATTCCGCGCGATGAACGCCATTCCCCTGGACTGCCCCCTCTCAGTGTCCATCGCCAGCCACGAGGTCACCATTATAGCGGCCGACGGGAAGGCGGTGAAGCCTACTGCAGCAGGAACCTTCGTCCTTCTTCCAGGTACTTACACATATTTACATATTAAATATTTTTTTTATATAATGTGTGTCCACGGAAATTTGAATCTAAAAAACGACTCTTTGTCCTTCTTCAAAGTAATTTAAGTTTTTAATGACTTGATTATTGAAAATTGATTCTATTTATCGACGAAGATAATGTTGTATGAATTATGAGTTCATACCCCTTTGTGTTCATTGCTTGAAAATTGTTGTTACTGTAAATCAGCAAAAAGTGCATATTTTATCAATATTGTAATATAACCTGGCTATAGTTATAGTGTAAAACATGCATATTTTGTCAATATTTTAATATGACCTGACTATAGTTATAGTAGACATGTTCTGAAATGTTAAAAATTAAAGTATGTAATTTATTATCGATACAATAATTAATTTTCATTTTTTTCTTACTCTCGTTTATAAAAACATGCATATTCAAACGCAATGTTGTGTCAAAATTTCAACGCAATCGGAGAAGAACTTTCGGAGATTTAAGATTTTGAACAAACGAACATTTAAATTTTTATTTATATAGTTAGATAGATGCGTCACGTCAAGTTCATCAAACAAGTTTCCAAATTCGTTTCATAAATGCGTTTCAACTTTGTATTCAAATGTGGATCGTTTTGAAGAAAGTAAATTAATTAACTTGGTTAGGAAATCATCAATATTATTATTTAATAAAATAAACATCTGTGTTTTTCGCTTGTGGAATTTGGCAATCGGATTTATTTCGTAAACATATTTTTAATCTCGTTTTTTATGGCCTTGCTGAATGCATTCATAATTCTCAATTTCTCAAGTCTAATTTACAAATTTCGATCATTATTCATATTTTACTGTTTTCACGAAGGTTTTTGTATTCCGTGAGATATGGAGCGGTGCGAAAATCGAATGTAATAAAAGTATTAGTCAACTTCGAAAGAAACTCAATTTCAGTTCAACTAGCATAAAAGCTTGTCGGTAATGCAATCAGAAACTGAAACAGGTTCATCCTTTTATTTTATTTATTTCATCAATGTTATTAGCCAATAGCGCTCTCAAATCCGGCAAGGTTATTTTTGGGTATATGGCTGTTAAAATGATAATTAAATGCTAGAATTACGACGAATCACGAGGCAATAAAAAAAAACCATTCCATTTTCATAGCATAACCTATGTTACGTACTTTAAAGTAGGTAATTGGCATATACTAATTACTGTATTCGTTTTAAGGTCGTTATTTAACTGTGGCTTAAAATATAGAACCGCAGATAAAATGGAGATGACCAAGTAACGATGTTTCTATTTTAAAGCTGCCAATATTATGCCCTATGTTGGCCTAAATGTATTTGATTACTTGGCGTATGTTACACGTTAGCCGCCAACGTTGGCCGACCAACCGATTAGTGTCGCTTTTTCGTGCACACATCAAAGGATCTTGGCGCCAACCCGCCAACAGCTTTCACACGTTGGCGGTTAGGCCGGCATTGGCCCAGCGCGTTGGCCCAACGTGTACTGGCATCTACTGGCTGTAGATGGTTGGGAATGTTAAAAATATAATTACGTATCACAATTTCGTATAGGTGCTTAATTTAACTTTTTTTTTTTGTTGTCGTCCGAAATAAAGGCATGAAACTAAGTGAAGTGATAGAAGGGAAAGTGAGGTTCGAAAGAGGCTTGCTCTGATCCTCCACTCGGGAAATCTGCGATTTTTCAAAACTTATTTTTCTTAGAATATATGTTTACCCTCTGGAAAATAGATACCTACCGAACCTATTTTCGTAGTTTAGGTCTCATACGGGTGTCAGACAGGGTTAAATCTCCATACCTTGAAAAAAATATTTTTAATTGGGATTTATTTTTAGTTTATGATCCTATATTATATATCTATTATGTATTTATATACAGAGGAGTGGCGGGTGGCGTGGTTTTGATTTTATGCTAATCTACAGTTTTATTATGAGGTTGATGACATTTCCCACACTTGACCTTCTAAATAATACGAAAATCACTGTCTATATTAGATTTCCGCGAATTTATAAAAACTCTGTGTAAAGCCCGGGTAACGCCGGGACTTCAGCTAGTTTAATATATGCTAAAGTGTAAGAATTTTTTTAACAACGAATTCATGGTCATATTCGAATATCATTAAAATTTCTACGTCGTTCACTGATTTATTGCACAACTTTCCGCTCTGTTCTTCCAACCGGTTTATGTAAAATAAATACCTTGAAAAACGGTCGCCAAGAATAATGTTGCCGCACCTAAACAAATTCATATCGATTTTGACATAGTCTATTTTGCGTGGGCACTTATTTATTAGCCGTCAGATAGGTGTTAACCTTTATATTCGAAGTAAATATCCACTCATCTCCGAAGAAATTTGTTCCTGAATTTTGCACGTTCTTGAAATATGTAGATAGGTACGTACTTTTCAGTGACGTGCAGTCCATAAAGGCTGAAAAGCTGTGTCTACTCAAATAAAATTATTTTTGACCAAAACTTATTTAGAAAAAAAATTGAAAATATTTTTTATGTTACAATCTTCTGCATTGATGCATTGTTTCATGTGAAAAAATTCCTCTTTTTAATAAGACGGCGCTTGTTTGCTGTAATAAGAACATAAATGAAACATAAAAAATATCCACAT
The DNA here is from genome assembly GCF_061612785.1 of Hesperophylax consimilis. NCBI lineage: Eukaryota > Metazoa > Arthropoda > Insecta > Trichoptera > Limnephilidae > Hesperophylax > Hesperophylax consimilis. Next base: position 20,871,033 of record NC_142843.1, on the reverse strand, counting down.
CTGCCTTATTTGGTCAAAACTAACCATTTCCTCTTGTACTTTTTACTGATAGAACAATTATATTTGAACTACCAAAAGTTGCCGAGAGGCAGTTAAGTAAGTTTCAATAATGCTTCACAATATTATTAGAAAATGTTCAAATTAGTTTCCGTAAAAATTGCTAATTTTGAATTGTGTCATTGTAGCAAACCACCCATAATACAATAATGGCCATTTTCAAATATTCAATACACGAACTTGAGAAACTACAGCCTGCCTTTGGGCATAGATCAAGGCACGCCAGCGGTAGCTACTGTTGTTATTTCGATTCTGTAAAACTTTGTGGTTTCAAACGTGTCCTCGTGTTTTGTAGCAAATCGCGATCGTAATCATAAATGAGATTTCATTTCGTTGATTTCTTAAATTTTATTTTATTTTTTTCATTTTTACTAATTACAATTCCCGGTTAGTGGAGAATTGTTCTTGAGTCAACTGAGTAGTTAGTCAATTTCAAATTTTTATTTTTTTATTATTATTATTATTTTTAATGTTCTCCCTTAATAAGCAATTGCTTGTGTGTATGGGATGAGGTTTTATTTGTTTAGTTTTTATATTTATTTTTTATTTTTTTATTTAATTGTAATTTATTAATTTTTAATTTTGTTTTTTATTATTTTTTTATGTTTCATTCTGCATGTATGAAGCATTTTAATATTCGTAATTTTTTCTTGTTATATGTATCGATTTTGATGTTGTAGGTATTATTAAAAGTATGGGGTGACAGAACACAAAGGGACAAACAATATTTGGTTAAAAATATTCGTGATTATTCATAATCACCATCCATTTTTTGTGGAATTTGTGAAAGGAAATAATTCGATGAAAACAATTATTTTTTTAATAAATTGTAATTGCTGAATATACCTATCTTTCAGGGGAACGAATAGACTTCGCCTTGCATGCTGATCAGAAGCCTGCTACGTACGAGCTGAGGATACAAGGACTGGCTTTGTGCCATAATTTGAAACAAAAAGCATTAATCACTTATGAAGAAGTTCCTGAAAATAGTGAGGAAATTATTGAAATTGTAAGTAATTCAATTGTTCATGCATCCAGAGTCTAGAGTATTTTTCTAGTTAGTAACAGAACGAACAAGGTCGCCATATTCACTAACAGTGGTGACCCCTTTGACTTTTGTATTGGCTAGAAAATATTCCGGGCTGTTTTTAACTGCGGTCTGAATGCGATTTATTTAAGTATCATCCTCATTTCAGAAAATTTATTTGTGAAGCAATGAAATTGAGATATATTATAATTCAATTGATTTTTCAACAGATTGATGTTTCAGTGTTTTGTATAATTATCTATAAAATAAATGTTCTTATATATAACTCCACTATTAAAATAACACTCCAGTTTTAAAAAAAGAGTTATAGAAAAGAATGCAATTTTGAAAGAAGCAATTTTGAAAATATGATTAAAAAGTTTCTGAAACATATGGACTGTCATTATTGCATTGGGATCAGATTTAAATAACCAAAGTATAAATTATTGCTGAATACGGTTATATTATCTACCATTTACAAAAATATATATTTCAGGACGATGAAGCCAAAAGCAGAGGAAAAGTGATCCACGGTCATCAGTTACTGTCAGTTGTTGGCCCCCCGGCTGATCTGACGGTTTCTCCCATCGGTGAGCGGAGGGTCTACCTTCAGGTTGACACCAACACAGTCATGTTTGATGACGAGGACAATGAGTACAGATATCTGAGTGATGCTATGGCTGTGCCACCTTTCTATCCATCCGAACTGAGTAAGAATTTTTAGATTAAATGAGGAAAAAGAAATGGAATGAGAGCACATTATGAAAGCATGCACATTATGTTATCATATAATACATATTATTTATTAGCAAAATACCAAAAATGGCTTCCACAACTTTGCTTTTTTTGTTGTTATTGTTATTCTGTAAAATAAGTTAAGTTAGGGTTAAGTATGAAAAAGTTTAATTTTCAGTACAAATTTGTATTTTATCAGTTTTACTAAATTTAATGGCATTAAATTTGTTGTTTTTAGAACTAAATTGAATAAGTTACATTATTTTGCATTTTTGTATTGTAGGTAAGTATTTAGTAAAATGAAAAACGTCCCTTTTTGTAAATCAAATAAACTTGATGGTTCTTTCGCTTTTAAAGAGTATTATAAATATTCATTGCCATATCTCCGAGAGCTACATTTCTGTCACATGAGAACGAGGGAGAGGTAACAGACTACCTATCAGTGGTCAGTGGTAAACTTATATTTGATATTTCCTTCATCAGGCGAAAGAACCGTCAGTCATGGAAAACAAAATAATTTGATTAACTCAAAAATCTAATTAAAAATATATGTAACATCGCTTTGTTTATTTAACTATTGTTTTTGGTTTAGGCAAAGATGACACAACTAAAGTTGTACAAATAAATGGGAAGAATTTCATGTATCCCAATGCTCCAATCTTAAGTCAACCGAATGACATTCTGCAACACACAATTTGCCCTGTTGATGAAGAACATAAAACCAAAGGAGTTGAGTGCGTCCAATTACTCGATGTCGACTATAAATCCACTCTGGAACTAGTAATAGTTAATGAAGGTAAGAGATCTATGAAAGTCTCGACTATTCAGGAGTTAAATTCATCTTGCAGACTATCAGCCGTACTAAAGAAAAACATTTTCACATTCGTTAAACGGTTTTTTGTTACACCCTGTACAAATAGTGTACACTGTTTATTTGGAATTATTACCAATAACAACATTGAAATTTTCAACCTACGCGCATGCATGCGCTGTTTCCCCGCGAATGACAGTGTTTGTTTGTAGTGTGATTAAAATCATGTTTTTAATAATGATTTCGATTCTAATGACCAGACCAATTCACTATTATATTAGTTTATAATAGTATTTTATGAATTCAATATATTTAATATTATTTGAGTTATTTTTATCAGTTTTGTCATATTCTGAATAATATACTTTTGTTAATGCATTATTGTGAATAATATAGTTTCATGTTATCGTAAAAAGCGAGGTAATATTGTAATTATTATTTTTTAATTGACTTTTACTTAATAAAACTTTTAATTTAATAAAAGTTCCATGAAAGTGAAGTTGTTTTAACATAAATGCATTATGCATGTGTGTGTATAGGTAAATACGAAGATAAAAAAATCAATGTTTATTGTCAAAATGGATCTCAATTGTCTGATTTTTTGGTAATTCTCTGGGATTGTTATTATAATATTTACATTTTTAATTGATAAACGAGATAAAAGTGAAGCGACAGTTATCTTTCAATTTTTTTAAATAAAAGGTCAGCGTTTTTTGATTTTTTATTTCTCTGAAATTTTTCAACGTTTTGATTCAAAATGTTTGTGTTGAGGTTTTTTTATGTCGGTTTCTATTTTACATTTCAATTAGTAAGGTTATCGCATACACGGTCATTTATCAATTGAATAAAATTTTCACCACGATTTTTTAGTGAGACCGATCTTTTACATGTAACAATTTTTTATTATTACGATATTCGATTTTATATATTTCAGTTGATAATACTTTTCAATTTTTGGGTAATGGTCCGCCATAAAAGGTACTAATTTTCAAAATATTAATGTATTATTTTTGTTTTAAGGTTTTGGAAGTGATTCAGAAAAAACATTCCATATTCATGGAAAGCCAATGTTTGTATTGGCAACATCCAAATCACATGAAAAGGGATTGTCCAAAGAAAAAGTTGAAGAGATTGACGCTGAAGGAAAAATTGAGAGGTATATCTAAACTATGAAAATTAGCAAAACTAAAACATAATAACGTTAATTTCCCTATGAAATTCATCGATATATGTAATCATAGTCATCGATAAATGTAATCACAGTCATCGATATTATCATAGTCATCGATATATGTAATCATAGTCATCGATATATGCAATCATAGTCATCGATATATGTAATCATAGTCATCGATATATGTAATCATAGTCATCGATATAATCATAGTCATCGATGTATTCACAGTCATCGATATAATCATAGTCATCGAAATAATCATAGTCATCGATATTATCACAGTCATCGATATTATCATAGTCATCGATATATGTAATCATAGTCATCGATATATGTAATCATAGTCATCGATATAATCATAGTCATCGATGTATTCACAGTCATCGATATAATCATAGTCATCGAAATAATCATAGTCATCGATATTATCATGGTCATCGATATTATCATAGTCATCGATATATGTAATCATAGTCATCGATATAATCATAGTCATCGATGTATTCACAATCATCGATATAATCATAGTCATCGAAATAATCATAGTCATCGATATTATCATGGTCATCGATATATGTAATCATAGTCATCGAAATAATCGTAGTCTTCGATATCACACAGTAGAATTCGTGTGTTGGGATATCCTTGAAGACTTTTATTTAATTTTTTTATATGTGTGATACCTGATAAGTACTAAATACATCGCCACCCTGTTGGGCAACTCTGTGAAAACGTTAGAACAGAAAATAATATTTTATGTATAGTTTTTTATAGCCCTTCTCCCTGAATGGGTTCTAATTGCAGCCTCATCCATGTACTGCTGTATTCTAGAAAACAATTATTATTAAACCATTCAATATTTATTTGTATCAGGAATCTATGGAACCCTCCACAAAAAGACACCATCTACGTACCCAACAAGGGGTACACGATTGTCCGCCTGGTGGCTGATAGTCCCGGAGCCTGGCTCCTCGAGTGCCGTGAATGCGGAGTTTCCTCTCTTCCTGCAGCCCTCATCATCAGGGTTAAGTCCAAACTCCCCGCCAAGATCCTCAACAACCTGCCCAAGTGTGGAAACTACAAACCTCCAGATGTTTTGATCAATTAATTTATTATAGAATTGATTCTGTAATGTTAAAACCTATTTATTTTTAGTTAGATTGTTAGAGAAATTGTATATGATTTGCAATAGTGCAAATTCTACAGAACATGCTCACAAAAACAATGAAAAAACAAGAATCTCATGTTCTGATCAATTCCAAACTCATGTGTACACAGAATTTGAGTTTATTGTAAAATTTCTGTTTTTACTGGTATCTACAGGGTTTTCCAATAAGAGGTGTTATTTTGAATAGCCCGCTATTTCGGTAGATGTTACTTTTGAAGCTGTCATTTGACATTTGACTAGTAGAAACTACGCCAATAAAAATGGAACGATACACGCTTCAACAACGCATTAAAATTATTAAAATTCACTTGAGTGAATCAAATGCAAATCATCTTGAGTGATGAGGCCCATTTCCACCTCGGTGGCTTCGTCACAAGCAAAATTGTTGCATCTGGGGCTCGGAAAACCCAAGAGTTATTGTTTGATAGCCTCTCTATCCTCAACGTGTGACTGTTTGGTGCGATTTATGGTCCGGCGAAGTCATTGGACCTTACTTTTTCGAAAATGAGGCTGGAGCAACAGTTATGGTGAATGGATTGCTATATAGAGAATTGGATGGTATTGATCTGAACAACGTTTACTTTCAACGAAACCATTGATCTTTTACGATTGAATATCAAAATAACACCTCTTATTGGAAAACCCTGTATAATAATAAATTTTTGATTTTCTGAGAAGATATTTTGCGGAAGGGCAATGTCAGAGCCAGGACTTGAATGTACTATTATTTATTTTTTCTTCATATTTACGTATTTTGAAAACCCTTTCTAATGCTGTGCATTTTATTTAAATGAACTTTACGGAAAGTGGAATTTTATTGAGATTTTTCAACCCAAAAAAATAAGACCATTCCCTGATATTCAATTATTTTTCGTATTGTGCTGTTGATTTTAATTAGTAAGGCTAATTGGGTTAAAATGTGATATTGGTGTAGTTGTTGTGCTTTTCATTAATATATGTATTTCAATGTAGTTCATATTTTTAATGTATGTGCTTGTTACTTAAATTGTCTCAGTAAAAAGTTACCCTCGTTTTTATGTGAAATGGATTGAAGAAGTAAAAGTATAGGATGCTATTGTAATAATAAGTTATGAAGGTTAACACAATTAATTTATGTTTGAGTTGCATTTAGAATTTTGATGTTTTTAATTAGGTTGGTATGATAGCGTTCAATGCAACCATTTTGTGGAAATTAAACATTCTATAATGCAATACTGGCAATGGGCTGTACAGAATTTTTAATCCGGGTAGGCAGTAAAAAATAAACAATTAATTGATTATAATAAGACTTACCATAGATATAGTAAGTTTTTTGTAAGGATAGCTAAGCTGCTGGCCTTAGCCTATGTTGGTTGGAATGAACTAAGTCATGTCAAATATCAAAAACCGCTTTGTTTGTACATATTTCAAGCCGATTACTGGATTAAATAAAATTTCTACCTTTTTTCTGACTGCACTATAACATTGAAGAAAACCAACATAATATGATAATTATTTCATTAGTAAAGTTGTACTTATTAATAGAACCAACAGATGGCACTGATTGCTACATTTGTGATTTGTATCAAAAGGCACAGCCTTCTTCGAACTAACACAGACAAGTTGTCCCTTGAATGAGTGTACATTTTTTTATGTCGAATAAAAACGACGTATTTTTGAAAATGACGTGTGGTCATTTCCATATTTAGTTCCTGCCTTCGATACTTTATAGCAGTTGCGGTCCGCGACACACTGCATTATTTGGCGCAAATTTTTTTATCGGTTTCTTGCAATAATTTTATAAGTGTTCATATTATTTTAATTTTATATTAATATTAATATTTTATAAGTGTTAATATTATTATTTTTATACGAGTTATTTAGGATAGGCAGTGCTTATGTACCAATATGGACTGCATACCCCTGAATTCACGTAGGTACTTATAGTCTATTTAAAAACCTTGTTTTTGATTTATCACTTTTCGATTTGAATGCTAGTACACAGTTTTGTTGATGTTCTTTAGAAATGTTGTACTAAATCACTCCGTCCATGGAGCACCAAGAGGAAAGCAAACACTGTGCAACCGGCCACTTTGATTTAGTAAGAAAAATAGTTTATACCATGTTATTGTATATTCATTATGTATTTTTGGTGGCCAGAATCACAATGCAGTAAAATTGACTAAGCTTCTACACCACATCCTAGGTTTATTTTTTAGAGTGGAGTGATACCACCGCTAAGTAATAACAAGAAAGTAAATCTGAATAATATGACTGCTTCCAATAGTAATTCCACTGGGAAACTGTTATAAATTTGTAAGTATGTATGTGATAAATAAATAAACAGATCATAATTTTAATTATACATAAACCTTTTTTTGTTGTAAGTTATGAATTATAATTAAAAAAAACTATATCGAGAAATGTGTTTCATTTTTCACTGATTTGTTAATTTATTGCATGGTTTGAAAATAATTGTAATAGTAAACGCATCACTGCACAGTCATGGGGTGGCATTTATATTATTTAGGTGATTTACAATTCAATTCTACATTATGTTGAAAAATCTGACTACCTCAAATTAATGGTTTTGGGCTTTAGTTTTGTAATCGTTCCACAGAGGGCTATTTTGTTTTGATGCCTGACATCTATGTTTTTCTGATGCAAATCGTCTACTTCAATATAATTGGAGGGCCGCACAGTGGGCTGAAAATCGCCTTTCATAGACATAGAGACTTGAATTTTCAAGGGTATTTTTTTTGGCTAGAAATGGATTCTGCTGATCATTACTATGCTATAAAATGTCGTACGAAGCAATTGCGTGTACAAATGAAGGAGTTATAGTTTTTTTAAGAAAAAATTGTATGGCGCTGACATTAAAAATGAGGATATCTCTGGAATCATAAGGTTGGCCGTTCTATCCTTACACACAGATAATACTACTATTTATTTGTATTTTTTTGACATACTTCATATTGTGGCGCAAGGTGCGATTTTTTTTTTTTAAATCCTCAAAGTTGAAAAAACCCTTTTTAATGTTAATGATTCATTTTAATGCTTAAATGCTTTTAGGATTGCAGTGTAAATAAAATATTGTAAACTAGACAAAGCATACTCATATGTAAAGCATTTAAGCATTAAAATGAATCTTTAACATAATTTTATTTTTTTTTAACTTTTGGATTTTTCAAAAAAAAATCACAAGTTTCGCCACAATACGAAGTATGTCAAAAAAATACAAATAAATAGTAGTATATTTGTGTGTAAGGATATAATGGTCAACCTTATGATTACAGAGATAGCCTCATTTTTAATGTCAGTTCCATACAAATTTTTCTTAAAAAAATTATGACTCCTTCATTTGTACACGCAATTGCTTCATACAAAATTTTATAGCATATTAATGATCAGCAGAATCCATTTCTAGCCAAATAAAATACATTTGAAAATTCAAGTCTCTATGTATGAAAGGCAATTTTCAGCCCACTGTGCACAGCGTTTTGGCTTGCAGTGTAAATAAAATATTGTAAACTAGACAAAGCATACTCATATGTAAAGCATTTAAGCATTAAAATGAATCATCAACAAAAAAAAGATTTTTTTTCCACTTTAGGATTTTTAAAAAAAAGATCGCACCTTGCGCCACAATATGAAGTATGTCAAAAAAATACAAATAAATAGTAGTATTATCTGTGTGTAAGGATAGAACGGCCAACCTTATGATTCCAGAGATATCCTCATTTTTAATGTCAGCGCCATACAAATTTTTCTTAAAAAAATTATAACTCCTTCATTTGTACACGCAATTGCTTCGTACGACATTTTATAGCATAGTAATGATCAGCAGAATCCATTTCTAGCCAAAAAAAATACCCTTGAAAATTCAAGTCTCTATGTCTATGAAAGGCGATTTTCAGCCCACTGTGCGCCGGCCTTATACAGGTGCAATTGGAGCAGTCCATTCCGGGTGCCGAATTATCAAAGCGCAAAGGCGATGATAAAACCTAACACCTAACAGTCCTAACACATCGCGTTTGATATTATTTTTTAAAAAAACGGCGCTACACAAAAAACAAATCACCCGAATCTTATTAATTACAGTGATCACCTACCTAGGCATGTACTGGTTTTGATAAGGAGTGTTCATTTTATTCGCGCCAGGTGCCATTTGGCTCATGGCCGGCCCTGCCTAAAAGGGGTATTTTTATTGTGCTAACTTACAGCCGTAAAAAACTGTTTTCCTATTTCTTGGACGCTTTTTTTAACTGTCTTTATTAACGTTGTATTGGTTTATGCCCCTAATCCACTTTGGCCCTAATGCTCTTGGCCAATTCACGACTGTAAAGATGTCGTTTAGGCGGCAAATCGAAAATGGCATATTTATATCGTTATATAATCTAAAATATTTATCCTTCAAATCATGAAATATGTTTTTTGTTATTAAAACTAAAAAATGATATAGGACGGGTTGTTTCACAGAATTTGAACAATTCATCAAATTTAAAAGTTGATTTTCACGTTCTTTGTAGATTCTATCCATGTTCCGTAATTATTTAAGTTTTGAAAGCAACTGGCCAATAATGTTACAAAAATAGAACCTTCACAGAACTCGAAAATCAACTTTGAAATTTGATGAATTGTTCAAATTCTGTGAAACAACCCGTCCATAGAAAAAATGAAAATAGAATAAGCAAAAGGAGTCTTCTTATTCCTTCACATGTTCGGTGGTCTGCACCGCACCACATTCACACATCGCCGACTCTTTAAGGCCCCATCTGTGCATCATGTGGGCACAGCGGCTATGGGAGCACCTTAACCTATTGATGGCGGACCAAGTTTGAGAATCCAGGTTGTCTCTCGGTGGGGTCCTGTGTGAGATATTGCCACACAAGTTTCCACCTATCTTCTGGGGTGAGAGGTAATCGGAGGAGCCTCTCTCCTCCCTCCAAGAAGGGCTAGCAAAAGGAGTAATAATGTATTTTACATCCCTCCAAATCCATACTAAGTTAATGTTTTTACACATAGCAGTTTTTTTGATCCACATATATTTAATCTTCTACCAAAATAAATACAAATAAAATATCATACTATGTAAAAGGACTAAAATTATGGCTGAATGATTTAGATGTTAAAACTCTGTTCATATAAATTCGTTGTATTTTAGTATTTTATTTTGTTGAAAAAGTGTGTTTTTATTCTTATTTTATTAATAATTATTTATATTTTATAACCACACACAGATAGTGCCTTTGTGGGTTCCCTTAACTTACCTTTTAAAAATATTTTTATTCTGAAAATGTACACATGTAACTTAAGTGTAAAAAATATTAGGAAAAAATAAAGGACATTAAAAATAAAAAAATAAAACGTTGGCGCCATAGAACTAAGAACCTAAGGAATGACAATCTGTATGGTAAGTATGCAAAGCAGCTTTCAGGGCATACTTTGGGTCAAGGTCAGATCAATTTCCAATAAATGGTTCCCGGGGCGGCGGTACCCATAGCCGTCTCCTAATATGAATTTGTAATTCGTAAACGGTTTCGGATTCAACAGATTATAATATAAATACAATGTTTTAACGTGTTTTACAATATTTACATTCAAAGGGGCTATTTTATGAACAACATTATTTATATTTAGTTTCAATAGCAACTATTTATATGATTAGTCATCGAACTACGGTAGTGGATAGTCGTGCTCTGTGTTTGACGAATTGCCTACCTGCTGTCGCGGACTTCGTACAGATAAGAAATTATTGTTACATTTTTGTTTTCTATTATTTGTTTGTTATATTTAGGTTTTGATAAATTAGTGTGTACAGTCAATCAAATAGACTGTATTATTTTTTTTTTTTTGTTAATTAATTAATTATAAATATGGAGGAAGATGAAAATCGCCCTCCTGACCCCGAGTCCATATTTAATATTGGAGATGAGTATGAATCGGATGTTTCTATAATACTCCCTTCCAGAAAACGAAGACCATCGCTCTGTCTTAATGTACCACCCAAAATTAAACCTTCGCAATCCGATGAAACCTCAAACCCTAAGGAAAGTCGTAAGGATACCATATTATCAGAATCTAAAAATACTGATCTAAGTTATTCCCCATCTTCCTCGGCTCCATTCATTGTCAATGTCCAAAGTACTGAACAAGGAAAAATCATTCATCCTCTGGATTTCGGGAAATTCATTTTTAGTTCAAAAAACAGTAACCTTGGCATAGTTAACGGATCTATTAAGCCGGAAGGCCGCTATAAGTTATCCCTAGAATTTAAATCCGCAAACTTTGCAAATGAATTTGTCCAAAAAATAGATACGCTTTCACACCACAAATTTAAATCTTATATTCCAACTTACAACCTTACTAGAATGGGCCGAGTGAGAGGTATACCAACCGATCTCTCAGAATCTGAAATTGTTGATGCACTTAATGATTCTCAAGTGACCCCCAAGGTTTTAAAAGCACGTAGATTAAATTACAAAGATACATCTAATGGAACCACTACATGGAAACCCTCACAATCGGTTGTTATTACTTTTGAAGGCCAAACTTTGCCATCTCGGGTATTTATTTATTACAACGCACTCCCTGTGGAAGTATATAAATTCCCGACGATCCAGTGTTTTAACTGCTGCCGTTTCGGACACTCAAAACCCATATGTCGTTCCCCTCCACGTTGTTTTCATTGCGGAGAAGACCACCCCTTTGATCTTTGCCAAAAATCATCGAATGATCCACGTTGCATTAACTGCAAGGGAAATCATACAGCGGTTAGTGTGGCCTGTCCAGAATTGACCAGACAAAGGAATATTAAACAATCAATGGCTTCAGATAACATTTCATATTTCCAGGCATCAAAATTATTCCCACCTGCAATAAAATCGTTTGCAGAGGTAACATCTACCTCAATTCCTAGCAATCTATCTTACTCTAAATCTCCTCCATCATCTTCTCACAGGGAAACAATTTTTATACCACAAAAACCAAAACCAAAATTTATTGCTTCTATTGATAAAAATCAACATAATGATATTTTGTTTAACCCAAATGGGAATTATAAATCTCAGACACTCAATGGGAGTGCTTTAAATAGTTCCCAATCTTCCACTAATTTAGGGAAAGTGGTGAATGAAAATTCTGCTTTCATTCAGACTTTAATTACCCTCTTAATTTCTATTCTTTCAAACAACAATAATATACCGTCCAACGCTGCCGATTGCATTAAATCATTATTATCCTGTCTTCCTAATGTCTCAGAAACTGAACAGAATTCTTCAGTGGAATATCAGAAGTCTAATCTGTAATAAATTTGAACTTGTAAAATTACTCGATGAACATGAAATTTCAGTTGCCGCTATTTCTGAAACGTGGTTTAAACCCTCGTATCTATTTAAGATTTCTGGATATAATTGTCTTAGACATGATAGACTGGATGGTAAAGGTGGCGCTGCCTTAATCATCCATGACTCTATCCCTTTCAAACCAATCATGTTTCATACTCTCTCCAACAATTTTCAGATAGTAGCAGCTGTTGTATGTGATATTACAATACTATCAATATATGTCCCTCCCTCCACTATTTTTGATGAAAACGAATAGTCATCATTTATGTCTCAGATCCGTCCCCCGTATATGTTACTGGGCGACTTTAACGCTCATTCTACCTCTTGGGGTAGTGAATTAACGAATCGTTCTGGCCGTAATCTTTTAGATTTTATTGATTCCCATAATTTATGTATTTTAAACGACGGATCTCCAACCCGATTCACCCCCCCTCAACAAAGGAAAAGTGTTGTTGATTTATCTCTCTGTTCATCTTCGGTGATACGTAAATGTTCTTGGAACATACTTAAAGACCCCCTTTCCAGTGATCATTTCCCTATTATAATCCTCTTTCACTATCTAACCACCTCGCATTCCTTTACAATTAACAATAATTTTAAATTTAAAACGAAAGATGCGAACTGGAGATTTTTTTCTTCTGTATTAGACTCTCTTGTTCACTCTGTAAAATCTTCTCTTGGGAACATCAGAACACAATGTGAATTATTTCCTAGTATAGTTATAAAAGCAGCAGAAAAATCCATTCCAAAGCGTAAAGTTAACATTAAAACTAAACATTCGACTCCGTGGTGGGACGAAGAATGCACTCGTGCTGTTAACTCTAGAAAAGAAGCACTTTCCATTTACCGCAAATGCATGTCTTTTGAAAATTTCTTATCAGTGAAACGCGTCCAATCAGAAACTAAACGTATTTTGAAAAATAAAAAGCGGTCTGGATGGCGAAAATTTTGTGAAAACTTGTCTCCTGAAACTCCCCAGTCATCTGTTTGGACTAATTTAAAAAAATTCGGTTCGTCATATGCTCCGGAGCGTACCAAACATATTCCGGAGGAAATTATTATGGGTTTTGCTGATAAGATTGCCCCTCCTTCAGTTGCCAGATGTGAAGAAATGCCCTCTTTTATTTCATATCCATCTCACTCTAACTGGCTAGACTCTCCTTTCTTAGTTAGTGAACTAAAACGAGTAATCAAATCTCTTTCTGACTCTTCTCCGGGTCCTGATGGAATATTATATAGCTTCTTTAAAGTATTCTCCGACATGTCGGTTGAATATTTCTTATCCTTAATTAATAACATGTTTGAAACAGGATTTATTCCGGATGTCTGGAAAGTTCAAAAAATCCTCCCGGTTTTAAAACCAGGGAAAAATCCGTCCGAAGTTTCATCCTATCGTCCTATTGCTCTTTCGTCGTGTTTAATTAAAGTAGTGGAACATTTGATAAAGAACAGATTAGAATGGTTTGTTGAAAATCACAGTATTATCCCTCCTAATCAATACGGCTTTCGTAAAAAGAAATCTACTATGGATAATTTAAGTTTGTTAACAACAGATATCCGTATTTCTCAATCCCTTAACTCTTGTACATTGGCCACATTTCTAGATCTTTCTTCAGCTTACGACGATGTATTAATTGATGTTTTGAAGGAAAAATTAATTAAAATAAAAATCCCCATAAAATTAGTTCAATTTATTATCAACTTGCTAACAGACAGAACCATTATTATCCACTCTTCCTCAAACATATTGAAGCGCAAACTTTGGAAAGGGCTACCCCAGGGGTCTGTAATCAGTCCATTATTATTTAATATTTATATGAGTGATTTAGACATTGTAATCCCTTCGTCTATTAAGCGACTTTATTTTGCGGACGATTTTCTCATATATTTATTTCACAAAAATTTATCGCATGCTGCGAAGGAATTAAATTTGGCTTTACATAATATTAAAGTTTGGATGTTGACAAATGGAATGAATTTAGCTACCTCTAAAACCAAGGTAGTGGCTTTTACTCGCAAAAGAAAACTGCCTAACTTTACAGTCTCTTTTGATAATTTCCCCCTTCAAATCGTTAAGCAAATAAAATTTCTTGGCCTGCTTTTGGACCATAAGCTTTCCTGGCTCCCGCATATTCAGAACGTTTCTGCTAAGTGTGAAAAGGGGCTTAATATGATGCGAGCTGTTTCCAGAGTATGGTGGGGATCCCATCCTACTACTCTTAAACTAATGTATAATTCCCTCGTTCGAAGTCACTTGGATTATGGCACATTTCTTTTCGACCCACTTCCTAAATATCTGGATAAAAAACTTGAAAGAATCCAATCAAAAGGGCTTAGAATGATTATTGGGGCAATGAAATCTTCTCCAATTAATGCTCTTCAGATAGAATGTGTAGATCCTCCCTTGTTTTTGAGAAGACAATACCTCGCGGATAGATATATCTTCAAAGCGTTATCTTTATCGCGTCACCCATTGGAACAGAGTCTCGATCGTTTGTTAAGTAATTTAAATAGCAGAAGGAGGGTAATAGATAGAGATCGATTCCCTCTCTTATTAAAAAGTTTTCTATCATTTAAATATCTGTCTTCTTACCTTCAAAATCTACAAGATGATCCAATCCTTCCTATTTACAGTACCCCGTTTAATGCTATTAATTTTATCCCAAACGTAATAATTTCTGACTTCCGGACGAACATTTTATCATCAGCTAATAACTTTCAAAATGTTGAAGAACATTTTAAAAACTTTATATTTTCAAAGTTTCCTGGATTTTCCCTCATATACACAGATGGTTCCAAATCCGACCACAAAGAATGTGGCGCATCGGTATATATTCCTGAATTCAATGTTAATCTGTCTTATAAATTGCCTAAAGAAATTTCCATATTTACTGCAGAATGCTTCGCAATTGAACAAGCTTTAATTCAAATCCAACTCCTCAATATTCGTCGAGCCTTAGTGTGTACTGACTCTCTAAGTGCAGTATTAAAAATTTCCTCTAATATCGTTCGATGTCCAGAAGACTATGTTATTTGTAATATTAAAAAAATCCTCGATTCTTTAAACGAATCTATGTTTGAGACAATACTGGTTTGGGTGCCTGGCCATCTAGGAATTGAGGGTAACGAGAAAGCTGATTCTCTCGCTAAACTTGGAACTGTATCTGGTTCTATTCCTTTAGATTTTAAAATTCCTGTCTCTGACGTCTTCTCTATTCTTAAATCCAACATGTCTCGTTCCTGGGAAGAAAATTGGACAATCACGAAAACTCAAACTGGATCTTTCTATGCTGGAATACAAAATCATATTCCAAGTAAACCCTGGTTCCACGGCAAAAAAAAGTCCAAAAGATTTATTTCCTGTATCTCGAGAATGAGAATTGGCCACTGCTCTATTGCAACTCATTTGTTTAAAATTCGGGTGCTCGAAAGTTCATTATGCCAGTGTGGTGTGGAGGATGAGACTCTTGACCATGTCTTCTTCAATTGTAAAAACCATTCTTCTTTCAAAGGCATGTATCGATTGCTTATTAAAATCACCCACCAGTCTCCCCTTAGTATTCCATATTTGCTGTCTCTCAACAACTCTCGCGTATATTCTATTCTTTATAAGTTTATAGATTTGAATGACTTTAATATATGATATGTCCAGTCCCCTTATAGATAATTCACATCAGTTTAACCATATATCTTAACACAATCGGCACAAAGCACTCTCTTTAGGGTGAATTGCCTAATACAAAAAAAAAAAAAAAAACTATTTATATAGTACCTATACAGCGTTTTATTCACGTCTATAAATGGCGCTATTTTATAGGAAAAGATCGTTTAGGTGTATCCTCCAAAACTCAGTCAAAACCGACTGAGAACTTTTCTACTGCTCTATGGGATCAAATTGTTGTATGTACAATGTACATTGCATACTCCATACTGTAATGATAAAAATATTGAATAAGTAAAACACATATTAATTATTTATAAAAATATTTTATTCTTAATGGCAAGCATGTAATCGATTCACATTCAAAAGTTCGTTCGCAGCTTTGAGACAACAAATCAACAGTATTATATTTTGGATTTTGTTTTACATGACTTACGAACGATCTTATTTTATATTATAGAACATAGCATATTATTTGTATGACTCATCCATACTTATCAGATTCAAAACACTGTTAATATAACTTCGTTCAGCTTTACTTAATTAAAAAGCAATATATAGAAACCACAACTAAATTAAATATTCGTTTCTGAACACTGTTCAATATGCATTACGTACGGATATTAGACTCGTAGATAACCGTCATAATTTTATATTCAAATAAACTACATAACAAATTTAATTTATACAAAAACATCTCAATGCCACCAACTTAAACGTTAAACAACGAAACCTAAAACAATGAATTTTAAATTTCGCGTCTAATTTTAAAAAAAAGTTTATAAAAAGTGCTACATAATACTGCAAAATCTTGGTTCAAGCTGTCTTTTTAAATTTATTAATTTTAATTAACTACATTTTAAAGTAACAAAACTATACAATTAGTTTACTATGCAAGTTTTATTTTAAAAGTTTCATAATAATTCTTTCTACTCTAATGTTTTATCAATATTAAGAATGCTATAAATATTATTAGTATTTGCTAATTTGCATCGATTCATTAGTCTTGTTTAATGAGGTATCTTAATGTATATGTTGCACCTACTAAACAGTGGCGTGCAGTATTTTTTTCTGTCATCACGATTTTTCAGATTTTTTTGGGTTTATCATTTTTAAGGCGATGCCATACGTAGTAATGCAAAATCATGTGCTTTTGGTTTGAAAATTTGGCCGCCTAGAAATGTTTCAGATGCTTTAATTAAATACTGCGAGTAGAATACATCTTGACCTTTGAAATGATCGAGTGTTTTTTATTTAAGTCTTTTTATAAGCCCAGAAAAAAATAATGTATATTCCTATGAAAACTGCTTTAAAGATCAAAATCTCCTACTTACAAACCCATTTTCGGTTATAATTTTATTGTATAATGTGGCAAATTAAGTTATTTATAAAATGATCGAAAAAAAATCAAATATTTATACCTGAACATCCACAAAATAAAATAAAAGGCACTCTTTGGCCATCATTTTTTCTTGCATAAATCAAAACAGACGGATGGTGTTAAGCGGGAATTTAAACCTTATTTGGTTGTTATTGATAGCGGCTCAATTTAAAATATTACACGACGTAGTGCATCGCCTTAAATACAATCAAGTTGAGTTTTAGCACTGAAAAGCACTTGGCACTAAATATAATTTGCAGATTTAAGTTGTCGTCTAAAAAATTCTATTCTGGGATAAAAGTAATAAACACCCTGCACGATAGTATAAAAAATGGTTGAGCTTCAATTTAAAATAAATAAATAGATATACATTTGTTCATATAACTCCACAAAACCAGATTTGTTTCTGGATAAAATATTGCTCAGTTTTGCACCCAATCGATTGCGTTCGACCCCCCACAAACAGTAAACTATAACCCAGGGAAAGCATTCCAAATGTTTAGTTATGTCTAAATGTTCTAATTGCTTTTAGATCCTACTTTGGCAAGGCCTTGACTTTATTTAAGATTTATATGATTTTCCAGGTAGAAGATGGTATTTTTTAAGGCTAATAATTTAACTTTTGTTTCGAAAAAAAACGGACTATAATAGTTTATGCCCAAAAAGCTTTTTTAGTTAAAACCTACCAATTTATTTCAAAGAATAGCTAATATTGAAAAAAATATCAAAGCATCTCAGCAGTGTACATCAAGAGGGCCTGCGATTAGCAAAAAGAATAATTGCAATCGCTTATAGCTCTGTTATACCGATATCCATAGAATACATTGCATTCATTATTATATTCATATTTGTCATAAACGTTGATAGTAACGTAAAGATAGGTTACAATAATTTGAGCTCTCAGTGGAGGGATTAGATATAAATAGTATAATTACTGTGACGTGCAAAAATATTGACAGTACATATTTTTCAAATTAGTGAGCATTGTATGTTTTAAATTTAACATTAAGGGCCTAACTAGATGACTGGTCAACGGTCAGTGGTAGTCTATAGAGGGCGCTTCGATGGGCGGCACGTGGTGTCCGCACGTGGGGAAGTTGTGGGGCACGGGAGGGAGGTCCGCCTCCGTGCCCACGTGCAATATTAAGTTCATCCCTATCACTATATGGTACAGGAAATGGCAGTGGAATAACCAGAAACCTGAAAAACAAATTACTAAAATATTAGAACATATACATAGGAAATTATTAAGAAAATATAATAGTAACGGTGGTTTAATTTGTCTTTGAGTTGGGTGTTTTTCTTTTTCATATTTGTAATACCATTAAAGTTCATGTTGATTGCAGTATCTGCTGATCAGGGTTTCACATTTTGAAAGTCTTTAAGATAATTACAACAAGAAAAACAATTTCAATACAATTAAATATCGATTTTTTAGAGGGTAAATAGTTGATTCTTTTAAATTTAATTAAAATTAATATTAAAAAAAAAACAATTTTTAAATTAAAAATACGAAAGCAATTTGAACAAATTAATCACTTAAAATTTCGATATTTAACAAGAGTTGATTCAGTCTCTATGAAAGTAGGCAACAGCATATTTAGATTGAGATCAACTCACAAAACAGCTATAGCAATTTCAAGTATCGCTTTCGATTCGAAATGCTGCTATCCCACCAATTTGATAACGACTTTTTCACCTTTGAAACAAGGCGCAAGTATGTGAGTAAGTAGGTAAGCACGCGAGAGACAAATAAAAATTTAATGATTCGCAAAAGCGTTCGTTTTTCTTTTTCTTCCTTTGTCGTATGAATTATAAACGAATAAGCTATCTCTATTCTCACCTGGATTATCAGCTCTGAATCTGAAGACGACGTATCCATTGTTCGGCACGGCGATCGTGTCTTTGTGGGGCGGGAAGTTGAACTGCCGGTGCAGGAGACCGCGCCTGTCGAGATCGAGAGCGTGCTTCAGGTTGATCTTCTTGACGGTCTTGTCGGGCGATCTTCCCATGCCGATCACGGTGAAGGCTTGCCCGTGCAGGTGGAAGGGATGCGACAGGTTGACCTGTTGAACTGAAAAATAAATACGCAGTTAGTCGAAGAGCTATGCATATAACAATACAATTTTTATCAGCGGTTAAGGTAGAACCAAGAGAGACTGTCGAGGTACGACCTAATTGTTGCCTACAAGGTCTAATTGTTTGAAGAGCTGTCAATAACATGAATCGTAATATTGTGACAACTTCGAAATAGAGCTAATAACTAGGTAGGAAATAGAGCAACAATGGAAGATTGCCAACTAACAAAGAATTATAATAAGCTTCATAATAAGCCTGCTGGAGAAGCAGTAGCCTTAAAATTAGTTTGAAATCAAATTATAAATTAAAATTAAAAATAGTGGACAGGATAGACCTCTCTGGGAATTCTCGCATAGATTTTGCTCTGCAGGTGAAGTGATAATTAAATACAGTCATTATGCTTTTAAGCAGCTGGATTCATCCGAATTATATTGTTTGACAAAAGTGGGCACCACTATTCCTGTTTGGTCGATTTAAGACTAAAAGATTAAAAAAAAAATTTTGTCACAATAAAGTGACAGTACTTAAGAATTACAATGTGTTTAATTCAATATTATTCAAAATTCTACTCTCTTGAGAGCTTGTCATGACAGATAATTTCATGGTGCGAATGCAAGTGTTATTGTGCTGATTGCCGTCCGCTGCCGAATTTGGAGATTAAGGAATCGTTGCTATCTCAATGCAAGTGATATATTCGGTGAGTTCTCTGTTTTTTTTTTTTTTTTGGTGGCTGGAAGATAATTTGTCACGTTTCCTGCATTGAATTTTGTAATCAACCCATTTTTTCATAGGGAATTAATTATTCCCTGATGGTCTGTGTGGCTTACAAGCCAGATCATCACCACCTGCATGCGTGTTAACAATAATAAACTTAGATGGCTATACGGTGTGAAGCCGAACACAACATTTTAAGGTACAAATAATTAGAGGGAGACAGCAGGGACTTGCGTGTTCGTAAATACAATTTCGAAAGTTTTAGAAATATGTTTTGGCTATTCGCGGTGAGATCAG
The DNA here is from genome assembly GCF_061612785.1 of Hesperophylax consimilis. Taxonomy (NCBI): domain Eukaryota; kingdom Metazoa; phylum Arthropoda; class Insecta; order Trichoptera; family Limnephilidae; genus Hesperophylax; species Hesperophylax consimilis. Next base: position 20,850,601 of record NC_142843.1, on the reverse strand, counting down.
TTGCACAATGTTGGTCCAATAGTTTAGATCACGGTTGTAACAACAACCCTCACTATTAGCCTCATGGGTCGTGAAGCTTACGCTTCATATGAACTGTTCATGTAAACAATTCCGAGATCTCGTGAAGCGTTGGGTGAAAGCTTCATGAGTTGAATAATTTAATTTCGCTAAATGTATACCGACCTTCATCAACGAGTACAACTTCTACAATCGCATTGAGAGGGATGTCAATGGAATGCGTGCACATGCAGTTGGCCTCGCAGTCCGCCGGCCTGTTGTCTCCGTTGCAGAACTGATTGGGCGGAATGTCGTGCAGCTGCGATAGTGGTGGCGAGGGAGGAGCAGCGTACGATATCTCGTCGATCAGGCTGATTACGTGGTCGCCTCCGGGAGCCACTGGAAATGAAGAATATACGATAAGAATAAAAATTATACTGTTAGCAAAGTGAAATATGCAGTCCAAAGGGGTTTTTCGTACGTGATAATGATGTAAAATGAAGGGAATTGACAAATCATTTCTTATGCTCATCCCAGAATGAAAACGAAATGGGGTGGTTTTCGGGCATCCTAACATCCTTTTCTATTCCTTGAATAGTCTCAAGACATCACCTAGCAACGGTTTACAGGCTACGAATGTTGCAACAATAGACTTCTATACAATATTCCATTTCAGCTTCTGGCTTCCAAAAAACTGGGCGTCTTGCATAGGGCTGGCAGATTCTTCAATAGTAACCAGCTGATAGCCCTATAAAAATCTCAAGTACGCCCAGCAATTGAATTTGGGAGCCACCTCTGGGCTGGAGCCCCACAATACTTGATAAACCTACTTGATTCTGTGCAAAGGAAGGCGGTCCGCCTGATTGACAATTTATTGTTGACAGACCGATTACTATCTCTAATGAACAGACGCATTGTGGGCATGCTGAGTTTGTTCTACGGGTATTTTAATGGAGCCTGCTCTAATAAGTTAGCAATTGATCCCTGGTGCACCGGTGGACGTGCGTGAAACTTACACAAACGGAAAACCCGTTCACAGTTGATGTTGGCTTCATGAAAACGGGCTGCTTCTTCGACTCCTTTTGTGTAAGACGGCTCGTATGTGGAACGAGCTACCTACATCTGTTTTTCCCCCCTCATGTAATCCGGGCCTCTTCAAGACCCGCATTAATGAAGCCCTTCCTACAGCCCCCACCTTAACTCGCCTCACAACGCTGCCCGACAGGGTGGCGTTATAGCTCCCCTACCTTTAAACTGTGCATACAGGTCGTTCTTCACATTAAAAAAAAAACTTACGTGATTTGTTATTTTGAAAGGAATTTTGAATTAATGGAAATGGATCGGTTTCAACGACTTTGCCTGATTCGTGCTGTATGGCAGTCATAACACGTCATTCAATATCGGCAGGAGACACAGTCGTCACAACGCATGTCCTAAAGTTAATTTTCACTCAATTTGAATTAACTCGCCTGAACTAATACAAGATCTGCAATGGACCGCAGTGATCAAAGCAAGTTAGCGTCTTCAGGAGGCACTTCTTCAAAGCAATTGAAAAAGGCGATTATGACGACAGTTAAAAATTTCAAAAAAGGTTCACCCACCTAAGAATTTTTTGTAAGTGTTGGGCTCGAACAGTTCGGCGGGTTTGTAGAACAGGAAACGGAAGGGCAAGAATATCTTGACGTCCGGTCTCTCCTGAAGGATGCCAGCGTCGATATGTTTGGAATTTTTCAAATTGCTGACGCAGATCGCATCCACTCGTTTAGTGTTGCAAATGGCGTCCAACGGATTTAAAACCTACGGAAATATTATGAATTACTTCTAAGGCAAAGAGTTTTAAAAAAAATAAAAAATATTTTTTTTACATTCTTTGTCAAATTGTTTACAAAAGCTTTTATTTATAATTTATATATATTACTATGTATAGGTTTGTGTCGTGACTACTGGTTTTCATACGTGCAATCTTATTTAAAAATTGTACAAAATATTTATAAACAATACTTACTTTTATAGATACATTGTTGCCATTCCCACTCTACACATTCTCATCTAATATTTTTATACTTACATATTTTATTTCTACATATTTGCAAGATATACAAACGTTTGTGCATATATTATTTTGTTTTCATGGTGCGTGAGAATTTAAGTATACTTTTCATAGGTTACAGTAATTGTCAACTACTTTTTTTCTAATTAATTTGACAATTAACATGTTTATTTCACACGAACACATACAGGTTTACTAAATACATATTTTCAGTTACGCGTTAAGTTACAATTATTGCGATACAAAATATTATAGGGAAAAAAAAACCTGGATATAGAACTACGTTAATATTTTCTTACTATATGTACAATATTCTACTTTTATCTTGAGGTCTAGAAAATGTATGTAGCTTTTGAAAATAATTTTAAATAATGTGGTTTTAATCTGGGCCATCTGTTAAGGGTTGTGTTTTTGTGTTATAGTTCTACTAAGTAGATCAAGGAAAACATATTATATTGGGTAGCATAAGGAAATATTACAAGTTTATCATTTGATTATTTATTTATAAAAGTTTTTTTTATAATTGTTATCTTCATAAACAATATTATTCAAGAAAACTATTGTGAAGTTTATTTCGATGTGTCGGATGACTAGGCTTAATCCTCGGACAACACGAACAATGAAAATACTGTTTTACATTTCATAAACAAACTATTAGTAGACATTTGGCTGCAATTAAATTTCACGGAAAAATCTAATTATTACCGCGTGTTTGGTTTTATTACTAATTATGAAATGCAGGGTGCTTTTACGTATTCATAAAGGCATCTACAAATATGGCGAATGATATTATGCACTAATGTATACAGATGGATGAATTAGATGCCACGTACAAACACATTAATCTGGTATATACAAAGTATGGATTACGGATAAATTGTTATGAATTACTAGGTATTTAAACTTTCCTGAAAATTAAAAAAAGTTTAAAATATTCTGGACATAGTAGGGTATTCATTACAGAAGATAGGAATGAAAGTTAATCGAAAAGAAATCTAATTAATTATTATTTACATTATTACTCACCCAGAACTGGGTAGGTTGGTTCCGGGGAGAGTATTTCGTATGCACGCACAACACATAATATTTACAACTGACTTATGCATAAAACAATACATTTAAAGGTGTTCACATAAATAAAAAGGTGATTACAATGATTAGCATTAAATGGTAGGAGCACCTGAAATGTATCAATAAACCTTGCCTCCACGACATGCTCCAGGCAATTCCTCCAACTTCTGCCAACACTTCGCTCACCTGGAGTATATCACCTGGTAGGCAGCACAAAATTAAAAGAAAAATGGCAGTAAGGCGCTGGTCAATGTATCATTCCCGTAAACAAAACAAAATAAATAAGGACTTCGATAAATACAGGTGACATAAATAATTGAGTATTTTTTTACATATTTAAATCTATGTTAGGAATATTTTGCTCAAGTGGGTATTAAAAATTCAAAAAAAAATTATTGAAAAATATTTGTCTTATTAAAGTCTCGGAACAACGCAGAAATAAAATTAAAATTTTCGAAGTAAGGGCTTGTTGACCGTACCAAAATACTATGCATAATATAGGTATTATACTATTAAATATTAGAATAATATAAATAGTATGATTATCAAAATTCGCTTGAATTTAGAATATCTACGTTTGATTGATGGACTGATCAATACGAAAGAGATGGAAAGGGAGGATTTCATTAACTAAGAAAATACTTTAATTTGTTTTATATTGATTTTGTTCATGTTCCCTTGGAGCGAGTCTAAGAAAACTCTAATAATTAAAATTCATTTACAGATCTTTAAAAAAAGATCAGAAATGATATCTATGGTCTATAAATTATATCAACGGCTTAATAATTTTAATTTCAACCGAGACAATTAAAATTCACTGGGATAATTGGAATGCTGAATCTGTAGAACTGAATAGTTGCCCCTGCTACCGGAGTAAAATATGGCTGGACGGTAATCTCCCTTTAATCACCTTAAGCTGAAATACAATATTTAAAATTACCTAAAAACAAACCGACCCACAATGAATCTCATGGAACACTTAGTCTTTTCCTAAACACTGCAAGCAAACTTAGTTGATCGGAATGGGTGGCAGGTGATCTCCACAGGTCGGGAAGCCTGGAGGAGTAGGAGGGAGGTCAGCGTTCGTACCGACTTGAAGGATGAGGTTCATGCCGATGACAATGTGGAAGAGGAAGTGGCAGTGGAAGAGCCAGAAGCCGGGGTTGTCGGCCCTGAAACGCAGGATGACGTAGCCGTTGTTGGGCACGGCGATGGTGTCCTTGGCGGGAGGGTGGTCTCCCTGCTTCAGGTGACGGTGCAGCAGACCGCGCCTGTCGAGGTCCAGCGCGTGCTTCAAGTTGATCTTCTTCACGTTCTTGTCGGGAGAGCGGCCGATACCGATCACGTTGAACGCGTAGCCGTGGAGATGGAAGGGGTGAGACAGATTGGCGATTTGTACTAGAAAAGACAAGAAAACAGATTGGCTATTTGTACTGGAATCATAAAAGAAAACAGATTGGCTATTTATACTGGAATCGAACAAGAAAATAAATTGGCTATTTGTACTGGAATCATAAAAGAAAACAGATTGGCTATTTATACTGGAATCGAACAAGAAAATAAATTGGCTATTTGTACTGGAATCAAAAAAGAAAACAGATTGGCGATTTGAGCTGGAATAAAACGAGAAAACAGATTGACGATATGTACTGGAATCAAACAAGAAACAAACTTAGAATTTGAGTATTATGATTCAAAATTAGAATGACTGGTCTAATAAACGAATTGCTAATATGATGACTATAATTAAGATGTGGAAATAATTTCTTCTGGGGATTTTCGCTTGCCTAATGATCAATGACACAACACTTTAACTTTAAGCAGGTGCATAAAACATCGCGACGTTGAACTAATTAATTATGCTATTTGCTTAGACGAAATTCCGTAATATATTTTTACGTTAGCAGTTCTGAGAACAGTTGATCTAGCGTCAAAAAGGTGCTTCTAATTTACTCTTATTTAATTTAATTTAAGCAAATTATTTAATTGAAACGAAAATTTCCCCTAAAATCTTAAGATTTTGTCCGTAGGTATTTAAATACCTACCAACTTAATAATAAACCATATATTTTATGTAAAATTATTTTATTTCAAATAAGGAATTACAAAATTTGTCCAAATAAATATCACTATCTCAATGACAATTCTTTTTCAAACTATCTTCAGGCAGGCAAGTGCCATAATATTGGAAAAAAGGCTAATAATAATTTTTTGGGTTACATTTGAAAAAATAATCTTTACGGAACCATTAAAACGGTCACCATCTTTAAACGGTAACGGAACGTACAAACAATTTTAACGACGAATTGCAAAACGGACCAGTTAAACCAGGCCTTCGCTACGCCCAGTCAATCACAAAATCATCTAAAATTCATTTTATCTAAATTAGCAAGTTGCGACTTTGAACATATATCATAAAGCTAGGTATAAATAGCGAGGAAACCCATTTTAAATAATATTAGGACATTGGGTGGAAGAGAGAGGGGTGTGAAACGGCGCATGCGCGGGCAAATAATTTATGTGATTGGGCTTTGTTTTCATAAGGATGATTTGATAAATTTTCTGTTTACCTTCATCTACGAGCACGATCTCCACGATGGCATTGAGCGGGATGTCTACTTTGTGCGTGCACATGCAGTTGGGTCCGCAGTCGGCGGGCCTGTTGTCTCCGTTGCAGAACTGCTCGGGATTGATGTCGTCGTACTGGGTGAGTAATGGCGCGGGCGCGGGAAGGTATGAAATCTCGTCCACCAAACTGATCACGTGGTCTCCTTGAGGTGCAACTGGAATTCAAATCGAGAATGTTAGAACAAAATAAAATTAAACAACTAATTTTCTTTGTGGGTCGGCACGTACTTGCGTGAACTTTAACGTGATTTCTCGCGGGTAGTAACTAGTATTTATCATAAAATGATATTACGGTTGGAAAGAAATAACAGGTTATCATTTATAGTTATGTGCTTTTTTTGTTATTTTTAGAAAACTGTTCTTTAAAATCATATGAATTGAGTATCAAAAACTGGTAAAATAATCAATAATTAATATTTACAAACATCAGTTGATTAGTCTGCCATAAAGCAATTCGAATTTCCGCAGATAAAAATATGAATAATAAAACACCACAGATTGTAAAAGTATGGCAGGTCTAAAAGTTGACGCCCGGAGAACTGATGGACCACAAAGTTCAAATACTGGATGCAACCCATTTTGTCTCAATATTACTTCTATTTTTCTAATTCCCATGATTTGATTATTAATTTTTTTTAATGATTACATTTCGTATAATTCATATTTATTAGCATTATTTGCCAACACGGTTTGTCCCATTTGTCACTATAAATATTTTATGCGAGTGCTTACACAATAAATTATTTTTAAATATGTTTGTATTTGCAATCAAATAAATATTTGCAAGTAAATAAGAGATTGGATTTGATTCATATTAAAAGATTTTTCATTTCTTAATCAATTAATATAGCTGTAATTTAAAGTATTGGTGTAACAAATACACCCGGTTCGAGAACCAATTGATTGGTTCTGAATACTAACAGATTCCCTTTGAATATAAATCAAAAAGCTTCTTCCAAAATAGTTTAATGCAAACTTTAAGCATTAACGACAACATTTTGCAACCGACTGCTTACTGCTCTAAATAAAAATTAACATTTCTTCACGAAAAATTACGTGAAATTATTTTATTATGTAAAAATTACAACGTTGTTATAACAATAAACGTTTTGTTAAAAGGTCTCATTTGTTGATTTATTTGTCAAATGCTTACGAATATAAAATGGTCTTTTGGCAGTTATATAAATAAACCCCATTTTGTCTAAATAAGTAGCACAGTTTTATTGTGTCTGAATGAGAAATAACATAAAGTCGTGGGAAAAAGTATTTGAAGCATTTATATCTTGTGCACGCATTAGAGGAAATGAAAATCGTTGCGCTTTAAAAAAAAATATTTTAAATAAATCTTCAACTCGTGCGTAGAGAATTACATTTTGCACCACAAAGCATAAATTACATTATTTTATTGAATCTGCGTAAAATAGGAATTTGGAATTAACTTGAGATTTAGTGTTACAAGAATGTTTTATTAAATTTAATTTTATCTACAAATTCACCGAAGCGTATGCGAAAAAATCAGGAAAAAGATTGAACATAATAATATTTTAATTTCTGAAACGAGGTAGCTAGGTACCATAAATCATGATATAAATGTTTTTGCTACATATTTTTCTTAGCGTCAACATTTCATTGTTTTCAATTAAAGATATTGATAAAATATAGCACGATTGTATCACCACGGCCAGGAGCTCCTGTCCCAGTGCTACCGTACACCAGAGTGCACAGCATTTTAAGGAGATGGAACACTTGCTCTGAGGATGGGAAAGAGGATTGAAGTAAACGACTGTATAAATATTCCACTGACCTAAGAATCTGTTGTACGTGTTAGGCTGGAAGAGCATCTCCGGTCTGTAAACGAAGAACCTGAATGGCAAGAAGATCTTGACGTCGGGCCTCTCCTGCAGCACGGCGGGGTCGATGGTCCTGGCGTTCTTCAGTTGGCTTACGCAGATGGCATCGTCCCTTTCTACGTTACACCTGGCGTCCAATGGATTCATCACCTAGTTCATCACACAATTCTCTACTAAAATATACACACTACAATATACAATAATATACAAGCCGAAGAAACTCGGGTACAATGTCTGCTCTCTGTACTCTGCAGTCTGCACTCTGCGCATTGCGACTTACCATAAGTCAAGAAGTCACCGCGAGATGTGAACCAGTCATTAGTATTAACAGTCGTGTCAGTTGTGTGGTTAAACTATAAGTATTTATACAAAGTACATTTAAACAGGTACTAATATCTTACAGTTTGGTCATTTCATCATTAAAACATAATAATACAAGCTACAATAATAATAATTAAGTTAATCTGTAAAAATGATCAGTGAAATGGTACAAGAATAAGCATTGTTTGCTTTACATTGTCATTGTTCAGATAAAGATTGTAATTTACAATCGGTAACACAGTAAATTTTGTAATAAAGTCAAATAATTATATACACGGTGTGCGATATCTGATCTGATAATCGAGTGCAAAGCATTTCTAGTTAAGATGTGGTACAATGTCTAATTAAATTATAAATCTCTACTTGCGAATTTGTACAAGAAGTATTGTGAAATCAATATCATAATCGGCATAGTTTCATTTAGTCAGCAGGTGTATATGGCACAGTATTTGACAAATTTTATAACAGTAGCATGCGACGACTAAGTAACAACAGCAGTTAAATCTTATAGATATGCATCTAGTTATGATTCACGAATAAAATGTCTTCACGCGAGGCGAGCGTCTTTATATGGGCACACACTGTTTTATTATTGCGATAAAGATATTATGTGAAATAATTGTCGTTAAGACAGGTTTACTCGTTCAAAAGTAAGTGGGTAAGGACATTGCATTTCCTTTATGGTGGAATAAACAACATACCAATTATTTCATCATACGTGATCTCGCGAATTAAATGCGGTGACACAAAAAGCCAACAATTATTATTTAACGATCCATTTTATTTTGATCCAATCACAAGTGGTCGACTAGAAGCCAAAATATTCTAGATCGATATGTTTTTGTGTGATTTATTTTGTTGATTTTTTTTTACTCGAATCATAATTAGAAACACTATCGAGCAGAAACTTACCACTCCTTGTGGAAGACCGCTGTCGTAGGTTGGTGCGGGGGAAGAGGGCTGGTAAGGTCCTCTGGCGTATCTCAGGATAGCGAGCTGCTGTACCCTCTTGATACCACACTCTCCCAATCCTCTAAGCTGGATCCAGTAGGCTCCGGGTTGCTGGTTGGCCTCAATAACAAAGTCGTAACGTTCTCCTGCGATGGGAAAATTGATGGATTAATAAAAAGATATGATTATATCGTGGAAAATAGTTAATTAAACGCTGTATTTAAGGTAATTCAATATAATCAGACAAGAAATTGACCAGAAATTGACCGATTAGCTTCTCAAATCATTACAGGCGTGCCACATGCCGCAGCGTGCCGATCTAAAACAAGTGCCCACTTCTAATGTACCCACCCTTACCGACTTGCAAAACGCCATGGGAAATCAAAAGATTTTCCATTGTTTTGTAATGCCGTTCATCACGACTGTGTGGAGGCGAGTTTACATTACATTATCGAGTTAATCGATAATTGAATTATATAACTTAAATCATTATCCTTTGATGCTAATTCGAGTGGGCAGCAAAGTGATCGAAGGAAAGTGAATGTTCAATTATGGCTATCGTATTATTTAAATGTCATGAGTTGTTCGGACTAGGAGATATAGAGGGCGGTTATACATGGTGTCACGATTTGGCAGGAGTAACAGTTTCTTACTCCTACGCCACCTAATGACCGCGGCTTAAATAAGGACTAACGACTATATGGACCACTTTCTCAACAAATGGAAAAAAATATGCCAGTAATATTAAATTTTTCTCTTTCACACATAAACTGTGTTATCGGAACGTAACATAACATTTTCTCAGCAATAAATTTGAACCCACGACTGCATGTATTTTCCAGCTCTAAAGGATGGGAAGAATAAACTATAAATAATTATTATCTATTTACTTAGATAAACATATTTCCATCCCAATAAGCTATGTATGTAGAATGTTATATAAAATTTTCTCATCATTAAATGTGTACCCACGGTCCACATTATGTATTTTCCAACTGTAAAGAATTGAATGAATAAAATGTTTACTGTTGTTACTGAATACTTGATAGAACTGCAAAATGCACTCCGATCGTTGCCAGAATTGATGTGTTATTTGTGTTGGAAAAATGTATATAAATGTAGTGCACGACACAATAGCTGCAAACTGCATACAAAGCGTGCACTCGATGTTTGGGCAGGCCGGAGTGCATTGACAATGTATTTATTTAGAATTGCTAATAATTACCCGGTGACATAAGGGAACGGCATTGTCTGATATTGCAGTGGTTACAGGACATTACGTCTAGTCGTGTACCGTGTACCGTGTACGGCGAGTACCCGTACCAGTCATGTAGCTGCGTGGTTTTGCTGTTGACAACAGGCGCGTTCGCACGACTTATCCGCAAGGGCATAATTACCTTTTACTTGATGGATTTCAATGCAATAGATTTCGGATTCGCCGGCACCATAAAAAAGCTTTATCGTTATTTTATTCAAAGGTCAAATCAATGTTTTAATAAATATCTTTGACAGGCGTATGCTGCTTTTCACGAGCGCAAAGCAATCTATTACGTATCAAATTTCGAGTACACAGATACTCGTTGCTTGTGAGAGTACATACTACATACATGGAGAAAAATGAACACTGCTGATATATTAAAAATCTCTTCAAATCATTAGTAATCTGAAACGGCATTGCAGGCCGTTTCCTGATAAACTTTTAGTAAATTTCCCATATATCGGAACACGTGTTCATGCATAATACATTCCTCTTTTACTAATTATATTATGTATCACTGTAACTCTCGTATCTCTTGTCTCTCCTAGTATTATTTGCCACTTTACTATTTTTATAATTTTATTATAATTTTATATTATTATTTGTTTGGTTTTTAAATTGTACGTAACCTGTATTTAATTACATTTTTAACTGTATGTGTGTAATTTATAGATTTTTGTCTGTAACTTAACTGAGTTTTTGTAACTGGCTAGTTCTCACGTAAGTGAGAACATCTGTAAAACACAGTATAAATAAATAAATAAACTAAAAGTTTAACAGGAAACTTATCGATTCATTCGTTAAGGGCTTGAAATCCCGTTTAAGAAACATTTGTGTATATTATATTTGTCTCCGTGTTTTATTCTCATATTTCAATTATTAAAATTGTTAAAAATTTTTATTATTTGATTTATATGAATCATGTTGTCGGGATGTGATTTGAAGTTGGATCTAATATGACCATAAAAAATGCACCAAACTACAACATGCATCTATCTAATAAAATTATTCAGATTGACTGTTTTATTTGCATCTATGAGAGGCTGTTTCTTCCGCACTCGACAAGTGTTCACAAACATCAAAGGCTTCGTTAAAATGTATTTGCATATGGCATCGTCACCTCACGAAGCAAGTGCACGCCTATGATAGGTACACCCAATATCCTATCTAAGTGGCTGTGAAATAATTTAAAAAAAATTATTTCCTTCAATTAAATTTTTAGTTGTATTGTCAATATTTTTTCTACGGGAGAAAGAACGTCGTTCAATGATTGAGACTAATTGACTTATTTGGATAATGACTTTTTTATGGACGCGGAAACGTTGATTTCTTATTGTAAACTATGAGGGGCATTAAATAATTACTAACATTTAACAAACTTGCGAGAGATTTATTAAAAAAAGAAAGTTACACTATCAATTAAGTCGATCACTGCAATTCGAATTGCCGATAAAAACTGTAGTAAATTTTAAAGTTGTAATAACTGCTTAAAATTCGAAAATATGCACAAAAAATTGAAGGGTAAAATTGGATCGAACGGAAGCACGGTATCTAATATCGAAAACGTGATATCGGTATACACTCAGTATATTATATCATGTTAATGAAACGTATTTAAATGGAGGTATGTTGTTCTTGTTTAAGTCCAGCCGCTGCGGCACTCGGAATAATGGCCGTGAAAGTTAAGAACTCGTAACAATTAGTTGTCGGACATTCTTCACTGAAGTTGAATAAAAACACCTTCCTTTTAGAAACTAGCTTCTTAAAAGTGTTTTATCGGAGTTGTCAGTGGCTTGAGAAAACACATAGGTGGATTTTTCATGATGCAATATTTTCCATGAGCAATGGACTAAGTATTGACGGTTTAGAAAGCAGGATTAACGACTGGTCTCGCAAGTACAACAATTTATCTGTAGACAAATGATGATACGTATTAAATATTTTTCAACGTATCTACCTTGAAAGTCTATCATATGCCCACATGCGAGTGCCCATTATTTCATCTGATGGAGTAACTAGCTTCGTAATGTGTTAAGTATGTACTTATGATTGCAAGTCCACAGGTGTAATTTTGCATAATTTGCAGAACGTAGACATTAATCGAAAGATTTATAATAATAGGAAAGAAGGTTTTATATGACCCATTTATTATTGAAATCAAATGTAATGCATTTCACAACATCCTAATCTTTCCAATTTAGGATTACTACACACTTCATGGCTGTCCGAAAGGGTATCGCAGCGAACTGGACAGACAATAAGCAACAATAAAAACTACAATTCATAGATGATATTATTCGTTTTTAGGAAGTAATAAATAATAAATATTGCTGATTAGACAGGCGCTCATAAATCGACCGGGGAAAATTTCATTTGCGTCATGAGAAGGAATTATCTGTATGACAGGCTAAGACCGCAGAACGAGCATGAACGGTAAAAATATGTTTAAAGTGACCGTATTTATGTATGTGAGAAAAGTGGTTCATTGAGTAATAAATAACAATCTTACCTGAGAATGAAATAATGGTGTTGACTTGGACAGGCCTGACCGGTTCTCCATCGGTGGCAATAACTGTCACGCCGTGTCCTTCGAATGTGATTTGCGCGGGGCAGACGGTACAGAAGGAGTTGATCAATCTGAACCTGTATCTCCTGCCGGGGGTGATGGTGAAAATCTCTAGAGGGGTGTTGGTCATGAAGCCAGTGTTCGGGTCCCTGAACTGTCCCTTTCCGTTGAAGAGAACATTCTCGGGGTCCTGACCGGTGTTGACGGCGAGTCTGCCGGGGTATCTTTCAGCGGCGTCTTCGTGCATCCAATCGCTGAGGAGCATCACGTGGGTGGTCAGATCGAAGTCGTACAGATGGCTGTTGGGGTCCCTGGACGGAGGTTGACGAACAACAACGCTACCGAAGAGACCGTCCAGTTTCTGTAGACCAGTATGGGCGTGCCAGAAGTGAGTACCTGCGTTACCAGTCCATTGATATCTGCAAGAAAAAACGCATTTGGAATATTAATATCTAACTCTTTATCATTTAACATATTTCAATAATTACAATGGACAGCTAACATTATGCGAATAGCAAAGGATAGGTACTGAACAAGATATCGAAGATAGATGGAAGAATTGAAGAAAATCTCTTGTAAACATACCTGAAAGTGTTTCCTTGCTGAATTGGGCACTGTGTGACGTAGGGCACTCCGTCGTAGAACTGAGATCCCCTCTGCCAGATTCCGTGCCAATGGATGGTGACTTCCATACCCTCCATGTGGTTCTCGACATCTACGACGACCTTATCGTTCTCGCAGACCTGGATGCTGGGACCGGGCAGCATTCTGTTGGCGGTGAGGATTCCTCTCTCTACCCCATCGGCTAACACGCATTGGCAGTGACTCCACACGACGTTAGTAGCGTTAGGTGTGCATACTTGGCAAGCGCTGGAATTTTAAAAAATACCATAAATTTATTGCTATAAAATGAACGAAATTTGTTCCGTGACTAACAATATTTTAAATAAAATGGTCTCACCATAGAGTAATCTATTCAACCTGTAGGTATGTCTGTCAGCAACATACGTGGTTTATAAGAAAAAGAGAGTTTACAATGAATCAGCGGTAAATCTTTCTACAGTTTTGGATTAAGCAATCGAATACCTACCGGGTATTATGAATAATAACAATAAAATAAAATCTTTAAACTATTCCGATCAGATTGATGGGAATTCCCCATGTTGGTATTTCCAGGGTGCTGAAGATAAATCTTTCAACATCAATCAATTAATTTGCCCAGGTTGGGATAAAAGAGCTGTCAGGTTGACGCAATACGGGCAAAGATATGATATAATGATTGACATAGTATCCGTGGTATTTCCCATATATTGTCACTAGTTTAGGATAATTTTTTTTAATATTTACATACTGATATGGTGATTAGTGCCACTATAATAATTATACGTTCATTCTAAAAATGAGGAAAAATAATTCAATCCGCTGCAAACTCGAAGAAAATGAGAAACCTTCGATTTTGTAAATGTTGCTTATTTTATGAAAATGATTTCACTCGTGCAATATATACAACACAGAAGAGGGAAGCAAATCGATGTGAATCTTCTACTACGTATACAAACGCGAACCGAACTGCCGAGATGAACCTCAACTTATGGAAAAGGGATGAAGCAACCGCGAAGATGCTTAGTTCCTTTCCCGTTATTTGTGGCTCGGTTTGCGTTTCGGTTCGCAGATGTATACTACCATTAGAGTTTAGATGATAGCTGATATTTGGAAGTCGTTTGTGCATTTTCCTGTAAAGAAAATGTAGCTATTTATATATCAGGGAACAAGTCGCACTCCCCAAATTTCTCATTTATTCAGATACGAGAAAATGAAATGTGCCTTCCTTTTAAGTGCCTAGTTAAAAAAAATTGAATAATTATTTGATAGAATCAATTCAAAATTCTAGAAATTAACACAATCCTGGAGAGTTGAATCTGGAAGTAAATCGATGAGTTATTTTCATTTCCTGAAATAAGAAAACAAAATTTCTTTGTCATCTCCATTTTTGCTTTTCACTGTGGAAGTATTATTTATAAGGTAATGAACAATGTGTAATACTCACGCTCCCAAAACGGTGTAGTATTCAAGAGTAAAGTGATAATAGCACACTCTCGGTGGCTCGTTCTCCCTGCAAGCCCTAGCGCACTCATCGGGGGCCGACAGTAGCGGGTTCCTCCTGAGCTCAGCGGTGGCACTGCTCGTATAGTCCAAGTGCCTGAAAGGGGACTTGGAGTTGGTGTTGGGCGCGATGGGCGGCAGCGGGTTGTCTCGCACGCCGGCGCTCAGGCGTCCCGAGCCGCCGCCCCCGAAGCTGAAGGTGCCGGACGGGGCGGTGGACAGGGGAGCCTTGGCCCCCGGGTGGGTCTGCACCAGCCCGTGGGTTGCGGAGAAGAAGTCTGGGTCGGAGGGGCCAGCTGTTGCGCCGTTCCACCACGAGGCGGAAGTGGACTGGTCCGTTGGCAGTACTTCTGCGAAACGAGAAAACCTTGTTTAGTCATAATATTGACAACGTCATTGTGTCATCTTGCTTTGCATGTTACCATAATGGTTAGTGATTTACGATAACATATTGATAAGATTATTCATGAACATAAATTACACCCGCGATGTACCCTATTTGGTAAAATAACAAAAGACACACCGGTTTTAAATCTCGAAAATGAAAAGAGGTACCTACTGAGTTTTTTGATTGTTGATTATCAACCCAAATTTTTTTAAACTAATTTCGTACTTCTATGAAAGCAGAACTATAGAAAGTATGAACTATATTTATGGTTGTTACCACGTTAGGGGTGTTAGCGTTAGTTCTCCTCGTTATCATATCTAATGTAACGTTTGCAGAAAAAATGGAAAAATGATTCTAATCTTAAAAAGTATCTGCATCACTCTCTCACACACTAAATATACATTAATAATTGTTTTTAATGAGGTTTATCGTAAATCCATATAGCTTCATTCCAATATTATTTATTTACAATCTTATTTATGATGCCAACACAAACATACTTTCACGCCATGTGCCTTATAGGCAGGCAATGGAAATGGTCACACGTTTCGTATTCAGATAACTGGTTCATTCATTCGCTTTCCGTACCAAGTTTTTCCAACTCTTTCAACTCAGAAGTATTTACCTCATTTCTCGTGCCCACGTCACCATGCCATTGTCTTACAAAAAGATGCGTACATTCAAATACACACATATAAATGGATGTAATTTAAGTTGCCTCATTTAAAATAATTCAAATTATTATTATTAAAGTATTTTTTTCTTTATTTTAAACTAACCCCACACAGAAGGCCCTGAGGAAAATAATTTCCCTCAGGGCCAAAGTCATCTTTGGGGATGCTATGTGAGGGGGTCTTTTGAGTAAAATAAGAAGTGAACATGTGTCTTGAATAGATCCATGTTTCAGGAGGGAGGAAACACAGAGGCTGGCAAATCATTCCTGAACCAAGCTGTTGAACTCAAGGACGAGCCGTAGAAGCGACCCGTTCTCATGAGACAAATTCCTTTTAAATATTTAATTTTGTTTTATTTCGCATTTGTTTTTATTAAAACTATGTAAAAATCGATATTATATTTAATTTTTTTTTGTTTCTCTGAGTAACTAATCTCCAATGTATTGTTTACTATTATATAACTTTACAATTAAAAAAAGTCCTCCACAACACAGGTGAACTCCTAGCGTGGAGGACAATATACTATACTTTTGTGATACTAATTTATTTAAGAATAAAAAAATAAAATAAAATGCCAACCGTGTACATATGATGGGCGCGCGTTTGTCGTGTTTCCGACTGCTCACCAGTCCCGAAGGGATCGATGATGCTAGTTACTCGGAGCATCTTCCTTTGTAATACCGGAGGAACAAGGACAACATTCCTACCTGACGCCTGTGCTCTAAAGATTGCAATAAAGTATGAATCATAAGACTAGGAAATCACATTTGATTAACTATTAAGACTTCGTTCGTCTGATTTGGAAACACTGCATGGTCAAGCCTACTGGACCAAGTTCGGATTTGCAACGGTCATTTCGACTAATGACCTTAGAGGTGTTTGGTATATAAATACGAGTGTAGCCAATACCTTCCAAGGTAAATAAGTTTTTTTCTGAATACCTAATAATGTAGGTACGCATATTTATTTAGAAACTCTAACTCGACGTCCTTAACAGTTCATAATATATTTATCGCTAGCAATTAAAATAGGTAGATCGGTAAGTAGGCAGTTACTAAATTGGTTACGAAGGCCAACCACTGAAATCGAAATTCCTAATAATTAACTCCCATATTGACTAACTTCCCAAAAACCACAATAATTAACTCCCAAATTGACTAACTTCCCGAAAACCACAATAATTGACTCCCATATTGACTAACTTCCCGAAAACCACAATAATTATGAAAAGTATAAATTTAATCCTACAACGTCTGCAAATGTGTTAAATGAATCACACATTAGTTAGGTTACGTTATTTCATGGTTTTGTTTTTGCAGTCAAGTCTTAGGAAGTTTTATTATCAGAATTGGTTAGGTTAGGTAAGCCATTACCAGTAGGTCATTATTTATTATTTTTATATTCGGGATTTCAGCTTTCGGGAACTGGTTTTACGGAAAGTTGGCTTGGCAATCATTACTTAACCCGTTTTACATTGTTATTTTTTAAATGAGACAAGCATTGTTTAAACCCACTTTATGGTAATAATTAACATTAGTACATTACTTACTAGACGTTACTAGACGTCGCTTACTTGATGTAGCCTAGACATAGGCGACTCCATTTGTCACTGTGTATTGTTATCGATTCATTTATATTTTCAATAAATTAAGTTATTGTTATTTTAGAGAATGTCTCATTCGTCATGCATTAGGTTTTTTCTACAACAACACAAGTATTCAGAATTTGGAGAATGGTATTAACATCAACACCCAAACAAATAGTTACACATCCCACATATTCTATCATAGTTCAGATATTATAACCAAAATAATAACATGTTTGAACATTTTCGTTGTTTTAACACAGTTGAAGCGGCCATGTAACTTTCTCACGTTGTATCTGTCAATGGACACACTTATAAATTAGAAAAAGTCATGTTAACAACCACTTACAAGACTTTGTAGGTTTATTTTCTGTCAACTGTCAAAGTTTTAACACCATTTGCTTGAATTATGAGGACGCAGCTAGACAGGTATGTTTCGTAATGTAGCTTTTGTTGAAATTAATTGCGCTGCATTTTGAAGTAGGAAGAAGAACGAGTCCACCAACCAACAGTTTAGTTTAAACACATAATTATTAGCAAATTAAAAAAAACCTACGCAATAGTTTAAAGTGTGAGTTTAAATGTGTGCATTGAATTGAGACATGATATAACAGAACATTAAGGACGGGTTGTTTCGAAGAATTTGAACAATTCATCAAATTTCAACGTTCATTTTCAGGTTCTGTGAAAGTTCTATTCTAAATATATCTCCATAAAATTATCAATGGCTTTATTGATTGTTCTCCCCTTCTGTCTGAAATTAATTTTAGAGTCCCGAGCGTTAGAACTAGAGAAAAATCACTTTTTCATCTCCATAATGTTCTACTAATATCAGACAAAATGCGTTTATATTCAGAGCCTGTAGTATATTTAATAAGAATTTTAATGATATGGACATATTCACATGTAATTTAAGAACCTTTAAAATATATGTAATAACTAACATTAAATAATTTTAAATATTCTACTGGAAGTTATCATGTTGTTGCTTTGAATCCTTTCCAGTTACTTACCTTCCAATTTATACTCATGTGTTCAATTTAGTTGTATATTTTAGTTATATATTATACATTTATTATATTCTAATTATTGCTATTGTGTAGTGCTTTTATTGATTGCTGCTGTGTTGAAATTTTACAATACATTATGTTTTGAATTTTAGCTGGTTATTAGTATTACAGTTAACTTTAAATTTTTATTTATTTGTGTTCTTACATCTTCTATTATTTTTTATTTGTTATTTACAATATTGTATTTTTTGTAAATCTCTCAGGCCACGGGTACAGAACCCTTAGTTTTTTTTTTAAATATTTTTTATTATTATTATAATTTTAAGTGAAAATCTGTTATTGGATTTTATCTTTATTATTTAGTTTATTCTTATAAATGTAAATAATCTGTTGATTTTCGCAAATAAAAAAAATTCTATCAATAAGCAATGTCTTCAAGTCGCATGAGCATTATTTATGTGTGTTTTTTTTCTTTTCTTTAGCAAACAATATAATATATATGGGGACCTTGGGGTAGTAGTGAATGTTAAATTTAACTTTATCCAACATACTAATGAAGTTATCAACAAAGCCAACAAATTTCCGCAACATAAAGATTATATTCCCTTTGCACTGTATCCACACGTATCCGTCCCAACTTAGAACACTGCACACCGATCATCTCCTATCCTGTAATCCGCTTCCTCTCCCCTTCACCTAGATTTGTTTAAAGGCGAAGCTTAGTGCCAAATCACTATTTTGATTAATCTTTATACCGAATTGGTGTACATTATAAAAACCAAAAAATATGCTTTAGTTAAATTGATGGTTTTCCTATCGCTTCGCTTGAGTAGAATACACATAAATAAATAAATTACTCAGTAAAAAATATAAATGCAAAATACTACAAATAATATTTTTTCAATAGAAATGTATGAACGCATAAAGGAAAAAAACTTAAAAAAAACAGTTTTATTGCTAAGATTATTTGTGACAGTTTCACTTTATTAACTTTTTTGCTTTCTTATAAAATTATTTACAAAATAAGTAAAAACCAGTTTTTTGCTTGAAATCAAACGATTCTAGACTCCGTTTGTCAAGCGATTTTAATGCCAATTACTTATGATATAAGGTATACCAAGAGTATATATACATTTTTGGCTTTTAGCTTCCTCTTAAGACACACAAAACTCCATCTTTAAGCACCTCTGGCATAAGAAACTTTTTTGGCTTGACTTCAATTAACCTTACGTGTATATTTATCTTTGTATTCTATATATAAGCTGTGTGTTTTTTTTAAATAAAATATGAATAAACGAATAGATAAAAAAATATTCAGGTTACAAGAATAAACTGTTGATTAAATGGCTGGTAACTAAGACAAGCATTTATAACGCTGTTTTTGATATAAATGCAAAGCACTTTCTATTTCATCCACGGAATAGAAATTTATTGACAAGATTGCATGCAACCTCCGTTTCGATCGATGAGACGCAAAATTAAAAATATGAATGTTCACATTCAGCGTTATATAAAAAGAAACACGGAAGATAATCTAATTAGGCAGAATGTCGTGATGTAACAACAACAGCTAATACTTGAAAAATCACATTTTGTAAAGTATCTTCTTCATTAAAACTTAATTAAAACGGTAAATCATTATACGTCCAAGTCAGTTGATGTTTTGCTTTGTGAGTATTGCAAATGCGAGTATGGCTTGAAAGTGAACCAGATCTAGTAAAATCTGTTAACAAGGCAATACTTAAAAAGATTTCTTTTAAAGTGTGAGAAAAGAGAGTTGTTGGCAGAAAAATGCGAGATGAATAAGGATACAACATCTTTCTCCGTAATCACGGGGTAGGATACCTAGAAAGCCACCGAAAGTGGTTTAGTTGGATTATAATACATTACCATAATACCTATTGATCCAAGCATTAATTTTTTTTTTTTTTTATTTTTTTTTTTATTGAATATACAAACACATTAAAATAATTTATAAATGTAGATATTTCGATGCTGATTGCGAAAAAATTAGAATTTTTTAACGAAAACTGCCCAACTCAATTGAGAAATTATTTCTCGTGTTTGAGTTGGGGAGTGTAGAGAGTCATTATGGTTTATAGGTTGTAAAAATTCACTAGTTGATGAAGCTAAAAATTAACAAATAGTTATAAAACTAGATGATAAATTTGATAACACAATATAATTAAGAAAATAAGAAATTTAATTACAAACTAAAAAATATAACTTAAATAATATAATAGTTATTAAACTTAGAAAAGATAAGATATAAAAATATAAATGTACTTATTAGGTACGAAATAATAGAAGGTAGGTACAGTACTAGTTGTAAATTTTTCAAAGACCGAGCTGGCAATCTTGTATGAAATGGGTACTTAATAAAATGCAACAACAATAAACGCATATTAGGAAGCGCATAATATAACTTTAGAGGATATGTAAAAAAAATATATGTAGTTTTTTTTTTTTTTTTAAATATTATATCTTGTTTATATATATATTTTTTTTTTATTAATCATTTATCAATTTTCCTAAATTCACAACGTGAATTTAGGAAAATTTAATCAATAAAAATTACAAAAGAGTTCATATAAACAATTATTTGAAAAATGTATCCAATGAAATTAAAACTTGTGATTACCGTTGGGTTTATCTAAAAGTTTTTTGATTTGTGATTTGAAAGTTTTGTAATTTTTTTCAGTTTTAATTTTATCCGGAAGGGCATTAAACAATTTTATACCTTGATAAGTATAATGGTACTAGTATTACATTTAGGAATTTCTAAGTTACCACGTGATCTAGATCGGTTACTTATTTTTGTAGAAATTGTTGAATTGAAATGGTCTTTATGAATTTGTAACAGTGCATTCTTTTAAAAAATTTTGTTTAAGCTAAAAACCCTAAACGAGTCAAACAGCTGCGTGGTTGGAAATATCGATGGTTTTCTTAGGATGACTTTCAAAATTAACCTCTGAACCTTTTCTACAGGTGAAAGGTTAGTTTTGAAAGTCCCTCCCCAACCGATTATACCATATTGTAATATGGATTGAGCAAGAGAAAAATATATAATTTTAATCATACTGGATGATAGGATTGTTTTTAATCTAATAAATATATATATTAGATTTCTTACTCTAGTTATAGTATTTTTAATTTGCTCGCTCCATTTTAATTGACTGTCAACTATAACACCCAGATACTTAATGCTATTTTTTCCCGTTATGGGTGAACATTTCACATGATTATATTCTTTTTTATTTTCACACTCGGCAGAGTGGATTTTAATTCGAACATTATTTTCGACGTTTTTTTCTTTCAATGAGAATGGGATAAAATATGTTTTCTCAGTGTTTAGTGACAGGTAATTTTGGTCAAACCATATTTTTAGAGTGTTTATGTTGGAATTTGCTATTCTCGTTGTTTCCTCCCATGTTTTTCCCTTTGTTATCAGTACAGTGTCGTCTGCATACGATATGATATCTCCAACTATTGGGAGTGTGAAAATATTATTTACATAAATAGTAAAAAGGATTGGACCGATGACAGTTCCTTGCGGAATGCCAAAAGAGGTGGTTTCAGGTTCACTTAAGGTATTATTTATTTTAACATATTGGAGTCTCTCAATTAAATAACTTTGGAACCATGATAGCGCTATTCCATCTATTCCAATTTGCTTTGGTTTTTCTATTAGTTTGGAATGTGATATGCTATCGAATGCCTTGCGGAGGTCAATGAAGATACCGAGGCACTTTTCTCCATTATCTAACTTTTGCATGATTGTCGATGTTAGTTTAGCAATTGCATCTTGTGTGCTGAGATTGTCCCTAAAGCCAAATTGATCAGGACTCATTATCTTTTTGTCTTTTATGTAGTCGTTAAGTTGTTTCTTAACAATTTTTTCATAAATTTTTGCTATGTTTGATGTAAGAGCTATTGGACGATAGTTAGAAATATTTTCTTCATCACCCGATTTAAAAATTGGGGTAACGATAGTTTTCTTATAATTATTTGGGAATACACCTTTTTTTAAACTGGTATTAATTATATGAGCAATTGGTTTACTGATTTCCTTATGGACGGCTTTCAATGTTGTAACCGTTATATTGTCGTATCCAGGACTTGCTGATGATCTTAAACTTATTATAATATTTTCAACATCTTTGTCAGTTACTGAAACAAAGGTTTGGAAACCTTCCCCATAAAATGTGTTTTGTTCTGGTTGGTTAGTTTGTGTTTTGTCAAGGATAATATTACGAGCAAGGTTTGTTCCAACATTTGCAAAATAATTATTAAAAACATTACCACATAGTTTTGGGTTTTTTTTCGGTGTCAATGGTGATTCCCTGATGTGAGATTTCCTTAGGTACTTTTCGATTTGTGTTTTTGTTGGTTATTGTGCTGATGATCTTTCAGATTTTTTTGCTGTCTTGACCAGCGTCTTTTATTTTGTCACGAAAGTACTTTTCTTTTGTTAGTCTAATTAGGAGCGTAAGTTTATTTCGGTATTTCTTGTAAAAATTAACTTTTTTTTGGTCGTTTGGAAATTTTTTTGAGTCCTGATAATATTTTTCTTTTTTTCTGATTGATATGACTAATCATTTTTTAGTTCCTTTTTTAATTAAGTCATTCCATTACGCTTACGCCGCGCTAAAAGAAAAGCATAAGCACATTGCATATTTAGGTAGATAGGTGGTACCAGTTTAAGATTAATTAATAAATAGTATAAAACAAAGTCGCTGTTTGTGCGCTTAGTTCTTCTAAACTATGCAACAGATTTTGATAGGATCTTCATTATCATTTATGATGAATGTGAAACCGCACAAGAGTTCCAACTGCTCCCAACGGTCTGGAGCCAGTGAGACCATGGCATCCCCAATTGGTGTATGTTGTGAAGCTGAAGGTAGTGGGGAGAGGAAGGAGATGGGAGAGAAGAAGGCGGGGAGGTACCTGTCAATTCAGATCTAGTCACCCAACACGGTGGCTAAAGACATTTAAAGCAAAGTTTCAATTCTGAAGGATGGTCTTTCGCCAGTGCGATACTGAAGTATCTACCACTCAAGTAACTAAATAAACTTAATTGTTTCCGGGTGGATGTAAAAGGTATTGTTATATTTGACTTCATATTATTCTCTCAGTGGCAATAAGTAAATATATTACTATATTATACTCAATCAACCATAAATAGCCTTTGTTTTTAAATATCATCATCATATAAATTATTTGCTACGAGTGGCGTTCCGCAAGGGTCACATTTAGGACTGATCTTGTTTTTGTTATTTGTTAGTGATGTTTTATATATTTTCGATGATGTTCATGTCCTAATGTTTGCAGATGATCTAAAATTATTCAAGGCAATAAGATATTTTAATGATTGCCATATATTGTTAAATAACTTGTCCTAAAATTTTATATGATGTCAAGAAAATAACTTGCATCTCAACATAAATAAATGTCAAATTATGAGGTTTTATCGAAAAAGGAATACTATAATTTTTGATTATTCCATTAGTGATATATCGTTAGTCTGTCTCGAAAATCAATGACTCGGGTATATGGTTTGATATGATATGAAACTCAATTTTATAAAGCATATAGAAATCATATCCAAGCTTTGAAAATTTTGGGCTTTATTTTAAGATAATCTAATGATTTTCACAATATCTACCCTATCAAAACATTGTATACACTAATGAGGAGTCATATCGAGTATAATTCCACAGTTTGGTCCCCAAATTATGAAGTTCATTTACACCATTGAAAGAAACCAAAATAAATTCTTAAGATATGTAAATTTTAGAAAAGGTATTCCTAGATAATGTGAAGATTACGGGTATTCATTAAATTTAATAAAATGATCCGAACGAAGAATTGTTTGCGATTTAATGTGATTGATTAAAATTATTAATTCGTTATTGAATACCCTTGAGTAGCTACATTTAATTTCGTTCGATGTTCCTGGCGGGACAGTTATAAGACATTAACTACCATACTATTGTAGCAATTCTTCTACAACTTCGCAGTATTACGCGCCTATGAGACGAATCCAAAATTTAGGAAACATATACTCTGATGTTGTAGATATATTTAGCTCAACAATATTCCAATATAAGTTCGCTTTAATACATTTTATGACTTCAAATAGAACTGTTTCATTTGGTGAAACGTAAACCATTATAAACCAAACAGAGTTAAGACTCTAAATGTGCAAAATGTAGTCGATCGATATATTGTATCTAATGATCAAATGAATGTACTTAGCTATTAAATTTCTGCGTTATTTTAACTATATATGTGTGTGAAAGCCCTACGGGCGTTTAATAAATAATGTATAAATTAATCAGGTGAACTGATTAATTAACGACGAAAAAAGCTAACATGTTCACTTTAATTGCAAACTCGATCACGGCCCACCCGCAAAGCGGTCAAGTTAAGTGTTGGTAATCTCTCGGGAATTGTTAAAGTCAAGCTGTATTTACTGCAGTAGGCCGACGACTTACGTAACGGAAAGTTGGCGCTATGCGATCAGCAATAAAGCTTTCGACGGTTCACGCGAGTGACTTGCTCCGTTAGTCATATCGGCGATCTCACGTTCGGGCAACAAAAGAGCGGGCATGTGAGCACTCAGCAGAGAGGAATTTGCTATCTACGCGTGGCAGTCGTATCACGTCTAGTCTGGAGCCAGGAACACTCATTGCTAAATTGTAACGAGATCAATTATTACGATAAGTCTGACATTTTTATAATCACGCCTTTATTAAGAACAATCCAAGGCAGTTAAACATCTGTTTCGTTGGTCTGCGCATTACGTTTTGAGTTGGGTCTCTTTATTTGTAAGAAATTGGTTTTTTTGTTTTTATATATTGTTGCTGCCATTTAGGTTATTATAATATTTTTTGGTCGATTTGCTTTGCACATATGTTTTGACAGAGATTAACAAATAACAACTCAACAATAAGTTATTTGGTTGTATCACATATTATAGCCAACGAGGCCCATAATACCAATGAAATACTTTTCAACGTTGGTTCGTAGATAAAACTAGCAAATACATACAATTCATACATGTCAATAATCCAATTGGTATGATTCTCAGTTGGGAATCAATGGATATAGATAGATACATAAGAATATGCAAAGTCTAGGCAATCTTAAGATTCGTAGGGTTTACAAGTTCTGTTAAGTTAATGTTTATAACATACATGACAATGTATCGTACAATCAGACAGGAAACTCATGCCCATAAGGCTTTAGTTTTGACGGACCTGCGCGTTAAAGTGAAGGTATGAATATTTCCACGGTTTTCATACGACCACATACCGTCCTGACATATTATCAATGCCTTTGGCCGCTTCCTGCGGATGAAGAATTGTGAATTGCACATTTATGGCACTATACACATGTGCATGTTCCCAAAGCAACAGCCACGTTAGCGCAGCCGCAGACATCCGTTCCAAATTGATGCAATAACAGCGTTTCTCTGGTTTATACCTCGGGAAGAAGAAACTATTAAACATTACCCATAATCTTCGTGCAATGATGAACTGCAAAAAATAAAAGTATACATTCATCAATCTTATGCAGTGTAGTTTGTTTTGGTTCGGTCCACGACACCGGGTCTGTTCCATGCACGTAGAGTTTTTTTTTTTTTGGATTTTTAACTTATTTTCTTGAACGCACGAAAAGTTTTAAAAAGTAATTGGTGATTTTTTTCGTGTTCGATCTAAATAGAAAAGATTGAATAAGTAAAATTGTTTTCACACACATAGAGGTTTTCTATTTATATTTACGAGTATATAGTCTACATTTTACATAAATTACTGAAAATCGAAAGAATCGATTAAACAATATGGAGACTTTTATAATATATCGACATGGTTAAACGTATATTTCATATATCATGTTGGAAATGACGCTGCGAACTGAAAATAGATATGTTGATCTAGGTATTCAAGACGGAAATTGTGTGCTAATTTCACGATGCCAGCGCATACCGTTTGAGAATATTATTTATCACCCCACAACACATATTTTTAAAATCAATTCCAATTTGTCGAATCATCATTTTCATAATACAGCAAAATCGAATTGGTGCTAAATAGTAAGAATGTGACAATCAATTTTTATTAGTATGTACGAACTAGTAAAATAATTTTCAATGTTTTTGGTGCTAAAGTCGTAAAGCGATTAAAAACTAATGAACTACGTGGTATTCAATTACTGTAGTACTATTTATAGGCACAAAATTATGTGATGAAATCTGGATTGAATCACAATAAAGTGCGATTTCAAGTGATGTGAGACAGAAGACGAGATGTCTGAAACAAATTGAACCGCAAAGTGATTGAGAGTGCCGTAATTATTAATAATAGCCGTATTGTTTTACAAAACTCTCGTCCATCACTCAGCTGTCTGGGAAACGTACATGTTCATGGGTATTGATATTGTGTCTTAATTTCTGACTAATTTGCGTCAGATCAGGATTGCTGCTCTTTTATTGTTTCACGATTAATTGATCCAAACGTAAATCCAATTAGTACGCATTACAGGTCTTTGATTGTTTCGATCTTACTAATTGTGTTGTTAAAAGCTGTTTTCACAAAAAAATACTTACCTATAATTCCTACAACATAGGTACGTACCTCAACTCTGTAATTAATTCTACCTGAACTCCAGAGATTGCCTTTGTGTAATAATGAAAACCAGTATCCGGCGGCGACTTGAACATTCGACTGTGCTGGAGAGCTAACAAAGAAAACTACTGTAACATTGCACTGAAATGTTTGAAATGGAATAATGTTTGTATGACGTTTTTCAGAATTTTTCAGAAACTTTCTGAACCTCCGTGAAAAATGTTATCTTTGAAAAAATCTTGTTCTAATCCATTACCGTAGAGTATAAAGTAATAATTATTACTCAATTTAAATTTTAAAAAATACTCAGCCATTTATCTAACGCCTTCTTTGCCAATTCTATAAAAAAGATAATTTAATTGTTTTAAAATTATTTTATTTCTAAAATTGGATTTAAGTGAATATAATCAATGAAGGTGTCAATTTCCTTGGATGTAATAATAATAATGTGATTATTTATATAAAGCCGTTCTTACGAAAAATCACCTCAACGGCACTGTAAAGTGACATACTTATACAAGTATCTTTCCTCCATTCTATTCCTGAGATTTCTCTACACGAGGGAGTATGGCTACTACCCGTGGCTTTATCGTAGCGACTTTCTTTTGGGTATTCTCGGAATGAACCATCTACTGATTCTTGGATGGTTTGAAACTCGGTTATCACGGAAAGCATTCATTTCCATGTTCCCGATCGTTATCTCCGTTACAGACAGCAAAGACTGTTTCATCTTCCGGCATGCAGGACTAACTTGCCAATGGTCATGCCGGTGGGGAGAGCAATCTTGCGCTTGAACAGAAATAATTCGGAAATCGACATTTTTAGCATCAACGGAGCTTGCCTTTAAAAGGTAAGCTCCGTTATTACAATTATAATAAGTATTATGTAAGAAGTTTCCTTAAAAAGGAACGAAATTGTAATGTTTTAAAAATTAATAAATAATTGAATTTAATTATGCAAATATTTAATAGCGGGATTATCCCTCATTTAAAAAATCAACGTATCGCCAATCTCATTTGTAGTCAGTCAGATAAATCTTTTCCACACCTGAGCCGACCGAAGTCGACATATTGAGAACAAAAACAAGAATTACGCATAGACATTGTACAACACATTTCTTATTGTATCTTTCCGTATGATAGGTAAAGTATCTACTTATATAAAAATATATCAATATAATAAAGATAAACAAGCCAAGAAAAATGTAATGCAGGTGAGCAACATGACGTATTGCCGTAATTTTATTAGTATTTATTAGCCTCTCCCTGTATAAGGAAGTACACACGCTACACTGAGTTCTTGAATAAAATATTATCTTGAAATAAGTCGGTACCTACTTGAGTTGTACGAGACTAGGTTACTTTAAAAATACAAACAGTGCTTGTAATTACACAACGTAGTTTAATAATATTTTAACTCACTAATATATGATATTCAGATCACCTTTGGTTTGTTATAGAAGTTGTTATAAAGGCTTTATTTCTCTCTACCTCTTTCCTATTTTGTCTTTCTTACGTTACGTTCCCATCACTTCATTACAATCTTTAAAGGTTAGGATTCAATGATTCCACCGGCTCCAGGTAGTATGGACTCATAAAAATTATCATAAACCCTCAATTTCATTGGATAGACTAAGTTGAACAAATTTTATTTTGAAGTTCCCCGGCGAGATTGATGAGGTCCACAGGGTGACACCTGAGGCCCAAAGACTGGCTCGTAGACCAAGATGTCCCCCTCTGACTTCTCTATCATACGAAAGAAGAATTTGATAAGTGAGCAGAAATTATTTCTTAAACAGGTGTAAATTGGTACAAGCTGTTGATTTAGAATTTGATGTCTGACTCCTATCGAATATACCATGCTTATTCATCATCATATAAAATGTGCAGAATATGATGCGGTTGTGTATCCAGAAAAGAAGCAAAATATATAAAATATTTTCTCTTGTGTTTAAAATGTTTTAGTTGCTGAAATAAAAGGATATGTGAATCAGTTAGCAGCGTGCTACAAGTGAGATAAAGAAGATCTTAGGAAAGTGGGAGAGAGTTTCACAGTTCGTGGAAAAGAAACACCCAGAAAAAGTTGCAACAGGTCGTGCATCTGATCTTTTTAATGACACTTGCCCAACTCATTTCCGGAACATTCTGAGGGGGAGGAAGAAACAAACCTCCTTGGACATGTTTTTTTCTAAACGGCCTACAGGTGAAAGCGAGAAAAATGTAGCGAAAAAGGCAAAGACCAGTAAGGATATCTAATTTATTTATTTACATTCCCTTTTTTGTTTTTGTACAATAAATATTTGTCATTTATAAATACGTTTTTATTATTCAAAACCACGTAACAAAAATAACTGGGGTGACATTTTGGGGGTTGGAACGGATTTAATTTAATTTGGTAGTACCATTGTTTTGTATGGAGAAATCTGCATCGATATACGAGTAATTCAAGATACGAGCAAGGTTGCGGAACGAATTAAACTCATATGTCGAGGTACCACTGTATAATAAAATGGCAGAAATCGTCGTACCAGATTGATAAGGTGTACGTTGCGATTACGAGAATTAAAACCGAAAGCGATACCAGATTAATTTAGAAAGTATGTGAAATTATGTTTACGATTGTCGTTAACTCTCAATCATTTAAATCAGCCAAGAGTAAGTTATTATTATGATCGCTTTCTTCCGCACCATAAATTATGATTTAAACAAAGTTATTTTATCTCACAATAACAAGTACAATAAATCGGTTTTCTCTAAAATAAAGACTAATATTATCATTAAATATTATACCGTTGTCTCGTAATCATTGTAATCGTGTTTCAATTATTATACTAAGCCTGTTTAAAATACGACTCTAACACTTAGCATTATCATTCTGTCCGAGATGGTGGTCATTTTTTTATCTCAATTATTATTTGGAAGCAATTGATAGATACTAAAATAGTGTTGGCACTTCTGTTAAACCGTGGCGTAAATTTTATTACGAATATTTTCGCGGAGTTGCGCCATCTTGAAATCAGGACAAACAAATCATATCGCATTGTTTGGTTCCTTATGCCAGTCTGACGGAGCAGAACAATATACTATATTATTAATTTATTGTTGGAATTTGATGAAGTTTCTCAATTGCTACAAATTTATTGTTGGCTGTAGTTAAACTAATGACTGCGATGAGTTATTTATTATAAACTTGTTATTCTAGAAAAATTCTTTTCTTGCTCCAAAAATTACAGTTGCACCGTTCTTTATTATGAGTCCAATCAAAATCTTTAACTATCACATAACTATAAAACAGTTAAACAAGTGTTGATCTACATAATATTCTAATTGGAACAGAATCACTCCTTTCTAAATTACGAATTTACTGCCGTAAAATTCGTAGGTTTACATAAATAATATAAATGTATGACTTAATCTTTTATTGATACGAAACACGTGCTAATACATTGTAAAAATAAATTTTATGATATTAAATTAAACAGATGTCTTAACATTAATTTATAATTTATCGTCCGTGTTTGCTTATCTCAAAGAAAGTTTAAATTTAGTTAATTTATGATACCCCATTAGAGTTGATTGAGAATCTAATTGCATATTTAGATTATTTAAAAGTAATATATACATTTTGGGCACGGCCCCCAGGGCGAAAGTGAATTTAAAAGCCCCTGGGGCAGTCGGTCTAGTTCGAGCCTGCTTAAATTCTTAGCGTGAGCAACATTGACAGTCCGTTTTTTACACCGCCAAAGAAAGCGAAATCAAAAGCTTGTTACGGAAATTACAACGCACGATTTAATGCCAACATCACAATCTACAGCACACATTAGAACAACCATCTAAAACTCATCATTTATGTTCTTAAAGTGAATTAACCGGTCACTAGCCGGTGAATAGGTACCTGCCATAAATGATTCTGTCAAAATGAGCTTATTTTGGAATTATTTATCTGTTTACCACGTATCCAATCGCGGATGCTTGATACGTAATATGGAGATTAAGTTTTTAGGTATTTAAAAAAAATTCAAATAAATGTATGTGGTTTTAGTTTCATGGAGACAAATAAGGTACAATGTACCTACTTATTATGGAATAATATTTATTTTCAAATGTCCATTAAAAAAATATGATGCCAGGGATTCGAACTCTGACTGCTGATGTCGAGATAAATAGTTAGTAGGTAAGTCTATATAGTATAAATAAATAATTACATATCACGAGGAAGTTGCTTTCTTGTAATTTTGGTCTGTAAACAATGGTTTAGTCGTGTGGATACGATGCAGTCGAACAGACACCAGTTCTATTACCACGGCCGGTACCGATGTAGTTTTTTTGTGTGTGAATTAATCCACTCCTATTGGAAATATAATATATTACGATATTAGCTATGAGTTTCTAGGCTTCAATTAAATTATTTTTCAGTGGGATTACTACTTAGTATTTATACAACTGTGTAATGTTTACAACGTTATAATTTAAACACTTTCTAAGTAAGCCCATAATTAGATAAGAAGTGTTTAATTTTATTATGGATTTAATCAAAGATTTTTGCATTGGTTTATCAAACGGCAAATGAATCAAAGTAAATTTTTCTCAAGAAAGAATGTTTAACAAAAGCTCAACTAGAAAATTCGTTGTCACTGACTCGCAGATTGAACTAAATAAATCCAGTAAAAGTGATTTTACTTCATTAGTGTTATTCAAGTAGGTATTTGATCAGTAGGTGTTAACATTTTAAATATGTATTCTTTTTCATTATTGACTGTGCTTTAGCAATGAGTCCAGTTCAATTGAACGGTTACTCTTTTTTATCAGGAGATATTTTATGAAAATAGCGACATTAAAATTACAGTATTAATTGTTATTACGTAATCAGAGAGGTGAACGGCATCTGCCAGTCTGACATCTGGACTTAGACATATGTACCCACACCTACTAACTACCTAGCATCTTATTTTTCTCGTGGTACGAGGCGGCATTTCGATGCCAAGAGGCGTACGATCATTCATACGCTGGGAGCCGTAGCGGGGGAGCCGTAATGGAGAAGCAGTAGTGGGGGAGCCGTAGCGGGGGAGCTGTAGCGGTGGAGCAGTCTCGGGGGAGTCATATTGTGCGAGCACAGTATTCTCATTGCTCATAAGCTCTGTCACGGCTCCCGTTCAATTGAGCCGTCGTTCAATTGAGCCGTCGTTCAATTGAGTCGACTCTTTGAGCCATATGAAAATATTGAGCTGGTACCGTGGTTCCCGCTCTTGATAAAATGAGTCATGACCCATCGTTACTGTGCTTATGATTCTAGTTCTGCACAGTCGCAATACACTTAGCGTGCTGACGTGCAACTCCTCATATTTTCACTTTTATTATTAGCTGAGCGTGACGACTACCAATGACTGATACATTTTTTTTATTCAAATATTTAGGTTATGATAAAAATAAGAATAAAACATATGCCTGGAATTGAGGTGTTTTGCCGGAGGCTTTTTACAGCATAATTTAGCAAGATTTTGTTGAATGAATGATAAAAAGGTTACGAAACTAAAACTTCCAGCGTTTTTATTTTACTTGTCGGCTGTTTTTTTCGTGTTTCAGTGAATTACGTTTAAGTAATTCTAGTAAAAAGATTGTTTTGTCTGAGCTATAATTGAATTATTGATAGTGAAGCAAAAAATGTTTACTCTCAACTAATACAAAATCAATAACATCATTTTCGCGACAAAAAATATATAATCGATCTCAATGGGTTTGATTGAAAAGTTTCAACGGTGCTCGTACAATATAAGTATATTTTTATTGATTTACCAAGAGTATTTTGAATGGTTTACTAATTCAAGAAAATACCTCGTTACTGTTGCTTGCACAGTAGATAATAACACCAAGTTATGTAGAACGCTTAATTAAAACAGTAAATATTACGGTCGGTTGAGAGTCCGCTGGAAGTTAGCCAAGAACTGCAGTGGACATTTCCTGATTGCGACCGAAGCCAGTTATAGGATTGATTTTAATGTATGGAGTGCGTAGAGCTTGCAGTCAATTAATATATTATCTGATTATGTCAAATTGAAGCTGGTGTTATGGAAATAACGAATTAATTGATTCAATCGACACATTTCGAGTATCATCGAGTTAGCAAATTTTTTTTACCGTAATAATATTGGGTTTTCAAATAAAAGTTTCTGAAAATGTTTTGTATAACTCTCCCAAAGTTGAAAATCACAAACCAAACCTTAAAAGACCTTTAAATTAAGTAGTTTACCAGATTTAATCTTACCAAAAACGAAATAGTTTGGAAATTTAGCAAATAAGAGGATGAATGTGGAGATTTAAATTTAATTTGATTACCTTCTGTTTTACACTCTAATATTGGCTTCAGGTTGCAAGGTAGGTATATGAAAGTGGTATCGAGCAGGTTCAGTGATTTAAGGTCCCAAAATACCTTGTCGGTTACACCGGGACTCGAGTATCTTACATTGGCTGAGGTAGTACAAACGTATCGCTATAAAAATGATGTAACATCATTCTACTTCAAAATTTGAACTTTAAATTACGTAATATTCAACACATAAGCTTACATTTTATTTGAATAAAATGTAAACTTATTTAGCTCATTGATTTTCATATCTTGTCAAACGCGTGCCCAGTTTTACGAAATAACAAGTATTTCCATTGATTTGTGTTCGTATTTAAATGTGATCTTGGCCAGTACTGAAAAGCTTATTGCGACATGTAAATATAACTAACTTTGTATCATTGCTCACGTACGCGTATCTAATTACTGCACACCAATAAAAGTAGGTTCTGTAGAAATAAAACATCGGCACCTACTCAACTATTTCAGATCTAGATCAAGTAATGACATAGTAACTCTTACGGTCTGAAATGTGTTGTGATATACTACCATAAAATGTTCTAAATCACCACAAACGAGTTCAGAAGTTTTTTTTCTTCCATCTTTAATAATCAATTTCTAAAATAACCCCAAAAAGAGTCACCGTATCTTTTTCAGTAAAATATTATTTTTGGTCGGAAAATAAATGTTACAATTTTAATAATGGTAATAAAGTTGAATGTTTCATACACACCTAGATCAATCGCTCCCATTAATATTAAGTTAATTATTCTCAACTGGTCTATTAAATTTTACTGCGGATTATTGATTAAATATTGAACAGCAGGCTTACACAAAGTAAATTTATTAGAAAACGATTATTCTACGTTGAAATATATCACAGTTGTAATATTAATTAATTGATAATTGATCATTTTCACTATGCGATAAGGGATTGATATGGAAGCCCTGCTACTGTTTATATTAAAATCCCTGATGAGGCTTGGTTAGGTTAACAAGTTACCAGGAGAATGATTTATAATTTATTGTTTTCAATTTATTTCAGAGATCTGGACCATGTATATTCTTTCAAGACTTTAAAGAAACAAATGTGCAAAGCTGTGCTTTTAAAATTAAAATTAAAATTAAAGAACAAACAAATAAATAAATTTTGCCATGTATCACATTTAGCCATTCACATGTAATTTTGTAATTGTTAACATACCTACTAGTTTATCTCTCTTTTATTGCAATGAATTAACTCTACCACTTATCTATTTACCTACCTACCTTTCATATTGTGTTTAATTTAATTTTAATTTTTATAGTCTATCTTTTTCCATTTAAAAATGTTTCTGTATGTTATGTTATGTAAAAGCTTGTTATGTAAAAAACTTGTTATGTAAAAGCCCACCAGGGCGTTGAAATTAATAAATAAATAAAATTAAACGAAATGGAGAAAGATAGGGACACCTTGAGAATCATTGTCCAAACAATGGTAATGGGTGAAAACATGATGGTGAAGATGATAAAACTAGATATTTTTATTTACAGTAGAACATAAAATATGAAAAATGTTCGTTCCGTAAATCTGTATACAAGTAAGGTTGATCATGTTTAAATTGGGTGTACAATAATTCAACTCGACATAGCATTGTTTAAGTGACACGAATAAAGGTGACATTATTAATGGGAATGACATCGAGAGTTAAATGAGAGACGTCAATCATTTTAAAGGTTTACGTTACGTGGTTTTGCAATGTGCTTTATTTGGTTTGCCCCAAGGTCCTATACATGTTAAATTTGGAATTCCTTTTATATAATATTAATCCGCACTATAAATCAAGTTATTACAAAATAATTTTAACGAATAATTACGCACGCAATTAGGACGAAAATTAAACACTCCACCACGGCATTAAATTTATCGAGATCGGTTAAAGCTCGGCCTCAGTTTACATGTCACACATATTGCTGTCGTTCTTCCGGTTTTACGGTGCAAGTTTGTATATATATTTAAAATGATTCAGCTATTTGCTAGAAATAGAAGAAAGTTTGAAAAAAAGAAATATCCCGCTATTAATGATTTGTGAGCTTTCAGATACGAAAGTGGATTCGAAATTGAGTTCAACTTATTGGAATAAAATTGCAAGTTTAAGGTGCAAAAAAAACATTAACACATACAAGTTATCATTCTTATGTTTTTTCTGATTTTTTTATAATAAATTATATTTTACTGCTTGCATTCACCATCATGTTGATTAGCAAAAACTGTCGCACTAGATTACATCAAAGAATTAAGTAAATTGTAAGGAAATGAACTCTGATATGGATAAATATAAAAAAATCAGACATAGATAAAATTTGCAGCCTTAATTATATTATCTATTCATAGGTATAACTTTTATTTCCTACTTGTGATTTTGGAATTCACGATAATGATAATATTTATTGTAAAAAAATAGTTTCAAGGACCTGTGCAGAGACAAATTCTTAATTGTGGGTATTAATTACATCTACACAAGGCAAATTAGTTTGATACTAATTTTAATTAAAATAGTAATAAAAAATAAGTAGGAAGTTGGAATTTCATAAATAGAATGTGTTAAAGTAAGTACAATTCTTTTACCATGCTATCAGTTAACGTTATTAGAACTAATTAGATACATAAAACCACTACAAATAGTACAAAATCATATTATCAAGGTATATAACCGAATAAAATAGTAATAATAAAAAGAGGAAATTTTCGACTGATCAATTGTACAAGGAATCTCAACTATTCAATCTCCGTAAACTATTTTTACTTCAAAGCCTGAAATATGTCTTGATAAACCAAAACAAATTTCAAAAATATGAACCCAAAATCAGAAGAAATCATGTATTTTATACCCCACAAACCAATACCAAACTAATGCAAACTCACAGTAGCTTTATTGGACCTTGCACTTTTAATCTACTATAAAAAAAATTCAAGTAACAACTAAACTAGCGCAATACCAAATAGAATTAAAGTTGTGGCTGTACAATGCAAATGTTGAAGCATTATTCATTTAATTTTTACTTTTTCTCTTTTTCTCTCTTTATATTTATTATTATTTTATTTTGTGTTCTTTTATTTCATATATATTATCTTACAATCTTTATTTTTACTTTGATTTATTTTTAATATGCACCTCTTGCACAATCTTTTAGACTAACTTTTACATGCTTACTGTTATTTTTAGGTACAAACATATAATGTATACACTTATATTACCCACGCACAGGCTGCGCCTTAGTGGGTTCCCTTTCTTATTATTATAAAACTGTAATGTCAAATGTATAAATTGGGAAAAAATAAAGGAACTAAAAAAAACTAATACATATAATAATAACATAAAAACATAATGAAGAGCTTAAAAACATTGTGTTTTAATTACAATGTTTTTGTGAACCCATTAAAGTAATATTCAAATAAATTGTATGACAGTTTTGAAGACATTATTAATTTAATTGTCATCATGAATTATCATTCATTGTCAGTAAGCATTATGAATCAATTTCAATTATTCGTATTCTTTATTAATGAATATTTTTGACATCTGTGATAGATCAGATCTATCACTGTCATATTTCAATATCCGGAATTAAATTTCACATTCTATTCATAGATTAAAACCTCAATCCTTCTTACCGACTTATGTAATAGGCGATCTAAAAAGAATTCAATGTTTGATTGGCGTTGGATAAATACAAACAGGTAGTAAGAGTAATCAGACAAAGTTAACAGACATGCCATTGGAATTATACACGATTTTTGTAATTAAGTAAATTAATATTATGGATTGACAGAATGCGAAGTACGTCATTCTCAGTAGTTCTTTATTTAGAATATGTCTCAAGCAGCTAAAAATTAAGGTTAATTTTCGTACTCTGTTTTTGAGAATGGTTATATGTGGTATCCATTTTAGGCATATCACACATTGTAAATTTGTTTATTGAATAAATTGAATTTGTTTTAAAAAAATAAAAAAATATATCTGTTTGGTTACAGCAAACAAGGGTGTCAGTTATGATACCAAGAACACGTAGGTCCTGTTTGTTACATGATGAAGTTACGTGGGTTTGAATATTTAAATTAGTTTTTGCGGTTATTCTGCACAGTAGGCTATGATATTAACATGACCTAAGAAAAACATCAGAACCTAAGGAATATCAGAGGTTTATTTGTGGTGTAAATTTTAAATTGAACCTGTTGTTAGACAGATAAAACAAAAAAGCTTGTATATCATTTCAGAGAAGAGGAAAAGTAATATATAGGAGCTGAAGTCGACAAATCTCTAACTAGACTTACTTCCAAACGTTAAAAAACTTTATTTAGTAGATTAGAGGAGAGGAAAAGTAAGATATACTCGTAGGAGCTGAAATCGACAAATCTCCTAATAGACTTGGGGCCGTTCAAGTATTACGTAAGCAGATTTATTACAATTATTTACCCCCTCTTCCCCCTTGTCACCAAAAGTAAGCAAAGCTCTTACCCCCCCCCTCCCATGCTTACGTAAAAATTGGTACCTATATGCATTTTTCTGTTAATGCATTCTGTTTTTTAAGCGAGTACCTAAACGTATTAATTATTTGTGGGAATCCCCGAATATGTATTCGGTTTTCAAACATAGACAATGTGTGGGTTGCCAATGTGTAAAAAAAAATAACTACTGCTGAGCAGTGCTGACGTAATCACTATCTCGACCCCCCCACTCCCCATGTCATCAAAAATAAGCAAAGAAAAGACCCCCCTGCCCCCCTATAGTGCTTACATAATACTTGAACGGCTCCTTACTTCCAAATCCAAACGTTAAAAAACTTTATTTAATAGATTTGAGGAGAGGAAAAGTAAGATATAGGAGCTGAAATCGACAAATCTCTAAAAAGACTTACTTACAAACGTTAAAAACCTTTATTTAGTAGATTAGAGGAGAGGAAAAGTAAGATATACTCGTAGGAGCTGAAATCGACAAATCTCCTAATAGAATTACTTCCAAAAGTTAAAAAACTTTATTTAATAGATTAGAGGAGAGGAATAGTAAGATGTAGGAACTGAACTCGACAAATCTCTAAAACGACTTACTTACAAACGTTAAAAAACTTTTTTTAATAGATTAGAGGAGAGGAAAAGTAAGATATAGGAGCTGATATCGACAAATCTCCAAATAGACTCACTTACTTAATTTAAAAAAAACTTTATTTAATAGATTTCTCAAAGATTTCTTCTCAAAGCTTCATTAAAAACAAGTTGTGATAATAATGCATTTTAAGAAAAAAGTTGTTTTTTGCATTATTTTCTAATGAAATGAGTGTCTGATCAAAATATTCTGTTTTGTTAGGTTTCTATTTTGTTGTGTGTGATATTTTTGGGCGACATTTTTTTGTTAAAACTCAAAGTAAGTCTTCAAACTATATTTTACATAAACTAGTTGTGAAACTACGTTCTAACTTAAATGAGAGATATAATTATAGTTAATTTGATTCAAAATAACTTAAATGTGACACATGACTAAACTTGTCTTTTATAATGCTGCATTTCTCACATTCTTCTAATAATTCGCTTTAAATGCTAATTTTAATGGTTTTTCTTCCAATAGAATAATACGCAATTATTTACCTATTACTGTTAGTTACTGGGCTCCTGTGTATATAAACCAAATAACCATGTTACGTAGGCACCTAAATAATTGTTAATGCTTATTTAGACAACATATCATTTTAAATACAGCATTGGGAAACAGCCACGCCCGATTTTTTTACTATATTGCAATGCAATATTATCCGCACAACAATTACGATTTAAGGTTGAACTTTTTGAATTAAATGTGATATACATATTTTTTTAAATATTATATACGGCAGCCTGGGGAGTTGTTGGATAAGAGTTTAATCATTGCTGATATATCCGCATTCGAAAGTACTCGGACCATTTCTGCAATACATTTTTCACCGAGTTTTTTTTGGCACACCTGATTTAATTGATTGCCCAAGGTAATGTCCACTTTAAGTTTTTTTTTATGCCATACTGAAAAACATAAATTGCCTACCATGTGAGGTAAGAGTGGTTTACATTTGTCAAGGCAAATGGCAATAACGTATAATATGATTTTTTATTGTTGTTACGAATAGTTGTTAGAATGGCTAATTTGTCAATCGCTAGGAAGAATTTAAAAGTGTCCAGTTTTTTTTCAATGATTGGTAAAGTGTTTGTGGTTTAGTAATGTTTTTGCATAAATCATTGCCAAATATTTTGCCAGAAAAAATGACATTTAACTCGTAAATAAGGTCGGACATCGAATTCGAACACTTTACATGATAACCACACAGTGACACAGTAAGCACAGAGTAAGTACAGTAGGTAATTTGTCGCAGTGCGCACAAAGTGGGTTCATTTTTACGACAACGAAATAAAACAAAGAGGGAACAGTAGTCCTATTACAGAAATGCTTCTATGTTGAACCGCTTAAAATTAAACTTACATTTAATTGAAAACAAATACAGAGGCTGTCCGAAATAGAGACGCTTTGGATAGCAGGTACTACCAAGAGCGAATTTTTATTTTTTATTTTTAAATTTAAACACCCGTTAAACTGCCAAAGCAGTTTGTCAGCAGTCTAGTTTCTGAACCGATGTAAGCATCTCAAGCAGTTTTTCTTTTCTGAATGTTTTTCACAAGGGCGATACTGGGAGTATTTCTCACTCTGAAATGCAATTATAATGTCTAATACCTTCCATATTACGGCTTTGCCACACGTCATAATTGGGGATTAAAGAAAAATTGTTTGTTCTACGAAAAGTAATTAAAATTAAATTGATAAATTTTGTAAAATTTTTTTCACTGTGCTTTGTATTTCTGACTACCCCCTAAATATTTAATTTTAGACTACGGAATTATTTAATATCTATGTACAAATGGCTTCTATCTGGGTTAGTAATTTAGGAGTGAAACGACGCGTCGCCATTGATTATCATCATTACAAAATCGGCTGGTGATTTTAGATCACAAAAAAACAATACATAATTGTGGGATATTTGAGTCAGCATCATGGAAACCAGGCTACGTCATGCTTCTGTCAGTAACAGATCAAATAAACCAAATTGAATATCATTTGAACCTGGCATTGGGAATTAATCAAAAAGAATTCACACTAACATAAATCTATTACACAATTTGAATTCCGTGCTTAACAAAACACTTTCTGTAAGTGATTAAATATTGAAATGTGAAAATTTCAAATTGCATTAAATAAAGAGTCACTATTTATTGAAATCTTAAATGGTCCTGTTGTAAGATAATTCATCTTGAAGTACGTTTATGAACAAATTATTACAAAACTTTGTCTTTGAAAACAAGGTTAGATTGAAGAAACAAACAAATTATTGTTCATCAATCACTCCCCATCATAATGTCTATTCTGTGTCTTAAATGGCAAAAAATATGTAGCGATTCATATGAACATTTTAGTGTTTCCTTATTCTGTTTCGAAACGGAGTTATTCAATTTTGTAATTTTTAACAAGGTTTTAAGACATTTGTCATATGAAAGCTAAATTTATGTACATTTTCAAAACTTTTATAACTCCTTTAATTATCGTGTTAGCGATTATAAATTACAAATCATTTAACCGCAATGAAATTAAAGCATGGTTACATCCAGCTTTGTAAAAACAGATATGAAACCTATATGTTGTCTCAATGTTTTTGCAAAAGGTGAAGGAACTTTTTTATTATCCCCAGGAATGCAATATAATAGAATATCACCTTAAATTAATCTAAACCATAACTATGACCATGAACGAGTAAAAAATCATGTTTTATCAATAATTAGTTGCTACTAGTGGAGGTCATTTTAATAATTCAATCTTGTGAATGATATAAAAAAAGGTATTGCATTTATTTTAATGTCTCTCAATTGCGGAAATCGATGAGGATTGCAGTGGCAAAGTAACACTCCTTGAATTGACTGACACAATCAAGTAATGCACTGATTTGCATTTATCTCTGCTTGTGTTTCAGGCAGATATCAGTTCACCAATGGAGAGGGACAAATGTTGCGTGGGAAAAAGAATCAAAGGTTTTTATAAGACGAGGCCGTATGTATACTCGAGATTAGAAAAATAAAACCTCTCACACGATTTCGTAAGCTAATTGTGGAAACTCTTATTGTGTTCTTAATAATAAATCACAATATTGCAGGAAAATGTGCCACCGACTGCTGAACAATGTGGAATATATATAGGAGAAGGAACCATTATCATCTGCGCAAGGTTAATTGCAAAACTTCATCGCTTAGTATGGAGAGCAGACACTAATTTGTTGATGAGATAAGTACCATTAGGTATTTTAGGAATAAGTTGATTTGGAATGTTGTCTTAAAACTTTCTTGATATTATTGGAACTAGGCATGAAAACAACTTAACTTTTTCCCTGAGAAACATTTTCACATTTTAATGCATGTATTAGGTAGGTATGTTTAAAAACATTACCCAATAGTAAGTAAATAACATTTAAAAAAAATTCTTTATGGGTCTCATCATGCTGCAGAAATCTTTAGACTGATATTTTATGCTGTTTCAGTATGAGTAGCCAAATTTATAAAAAATGTGTTCAGATTGTATCGATAAATTATTATTATTAATTCCAAGAACTATATCGATTTCCTATTATTTGATATGAATGCAAATGGGTGGGTAGCTACACATTCTAAACAAATAATCCCAACCTACTTGTAATTAAATGTATATAATGAAACCTTGCAATTTGTTGATTCACTTAAATACGCCAGAACGGTACACCGTAGTACCACCAACGTGTACCTTTTGCATCGCTACCATTATGTCGGAATAACAGTTTTCTCGCGATTTTATCAGCGTAAAAACTATCATGATTCTGAACAGCTATCATTATATAAATCAATGAGCTATAAACCGCATACACCGACAGTGAATCAGACAATTGTTCTAAGTGGGTCGAAAGGGTTTAGGTACCTTTGAGTACCTTAAGAACCACATTACATGAATATTGTGAGTTATTTTCTGCTCTGAGTAGGCACAGTATAGTTCTTAATGCCCCTGTACACACGTGCATGAGTGGCAACGGATTAAAAACTAATAACTAGTCGAATTGCTTCGATTAACTGTAATTATTACGTTTAACTCAATCTAATTCTTTCATCAGATTGTGTCACGTATTGTTAAGAATAAATGGAGATAAATTAGATAAGTGCTTGGTACAATTACATTTATAATTCCATTCGCCTAACTGTTCAAACGCATGAGTTACTGCGAAATTTTTATTTAAAATGGTAAATTTGACATCAATGTACATACGTGTGCGCGTTCATTTCTTTCAAGCAGATCAAAATATTATTCCCCAATGTTCTACGATTGATGTAACATACCTGAAACAAAAAGAGAAAAACACAATTAAAATAAATTCATTAAAAGCCGATCATTTTCATTATAAATTTGTGATTCAACTTCATTAGTAATTAATTATTACATCTTTTTAAGCTGAAAATTACTTTCTCTTCTGATTTGTATTACACGTTATATGCTGGATTAAAATTATTATATTAGATTTCGAAATGTGAAGATATTGCGTCGATGCATATAAGATGCATAATATTACAAAATGCAGAAAAGTAAATTTAGAAACTAACGAAACAAAATCTCTAATGTTTTGTTAATAATTAAAGTAAGTACCCTATTTCTACACTAGTTTTACGGTAAGTAGTTAGTAGTTAACCGTCTGGTGTTTAAGCATTTGAAAATATTTTTGAAGTTTCAATTTAAAAAAAAATCATAATTTTTCTTAACCTTTATCATGCAAATTTTAATTTACGATTTGAGACCAAAATACTCAATTCTTTAAAATCAAAAGTATAGTAAATGTCCATTACGGATGTGAGCTATTTTATTTCTTTTTATTTAAAATTATAAAGTACAGACTGTCAAAGAATGTGTTGCTGTTTATGAACCTGTAATAAACATTTATAAGTAAACCATAGACAAAATGAAAGAAATAATTAAATAAAAATTCTGCCTCAATACAGGTTCGCCTAGTGGGGCAGGTTATGCACAACTTAAAATATAGTATATTATACCATTTCTATATAGCACTATTATATACATACTTACTTTTTCTTCTATTAGAAACTGCTCTATAAGTGTATCATAATTCTTTCAACAATGTTATTGTTACTAACTCACATATAGTTATATAACTTACTAATGATATATTATAGATTCTGTTTTTAGAGGCAAATTAAACCATTGTTTTAAAAATCGGCAACATGAAATAAAAAATAAAAAAATTGAATTTTTCTTTGATAGGCTTAAATTTAAATTAGAAAAGAAAAATTTACGTTGGAACACAAATTTGTCGTATATAAATTAAAATTCAAAATCAAGAAAACGCTTTTTTGGGAAATTATTTTTTTTATTTCATATTTCATATATTGTCACTGTAGGTCGGCAAGATTTTTTTAAATAGTTTCTATTAACCCATCAAAAAAAAATTGCAAGTTGCCTCAAAAAAAATTT
The DNA here is from genome assembly GCF_061612785.1 of Hesperophylax consimilis. NCBI lineage: Eukaryota > Metazoa > Arthropoda > Insecta > Trichoptera > Limnephilidae > Hesperophylax > Hesperophylax consimilis. The sequence continues at coordinate 20,806,630 of NC_142843.1, read as the reverse complement.
AAATCAAGGCTTTCCTTTATTAATTTTTTATTTTAAAATTTAAATAAATAAAATTACTCATATTCGTACTAGATATTTCTACAAATTTTTATTAAAAAAAGAATTATTCAGTTCGGTTGCGTATTTTGGTCTCAAGTCATGAAAAAGGTTTTGTGTGAGAAACGTCTCTTAAGTAGGTACTTATTCACTATGGCAAAAGGGTGTTTTAAAACAAATTAACATTATTTATTCTATCATGAAAATTCAGGTATTTGTTAATTCTTTCACAGCCCTGTCCAGCGTTGCCTGCACAGCATAGTGGATATCTTGTTTGGATAAAAAGCGTGGATAAATCGTGCTAATCTTCGAGCTGACTTCGCAAAAGATCATCACAAGAAAAAAAACTCGCAGTTTATTTCACATCGTGCCAATTTCTTGATAAGAAATGGATCAGTAAAAGATAAAGCCGTCAAAAGTAGGTTAGGAGTTGACGTTGATATATAAATTCAATACAGGCGAGGATTTTTTTATGCAAAGCTTGGACTTATCGTTTTCTCTCAAAAGAGAAACAAATATTGTTTTCTAAAGTATCGGCTACTTAACCTGAGCCATTTAATATCCGCTTGGTTTTTAAATAAATCAGTTCGGGTATTTAAAAAATATCACGAACGATTCATTTTGAATCTTTTTTCAATCAGTTGATTATTAAAATATGACCCATTTTCAAGACGATGCCATACGTAGTAATGCAAAATCATGTGTTTTTGGTTTGAAAATTTGGTCGCCTAGAAATGTTTCAGATGCGTTTATTAAATACTGCGAGTAGAATACATTTTGGCCTTTGAAATGTACGAGTATTTTTTAGATAAGTCTTTTAATAAGCCCAGAAAAAAATAATGCATAAGGCCTATGAAAACTGCTTTAAAGTTCAAAATCTCCTACCTATGAACCCATTTTCGGTTATGATTTTATTGTATAGTATGGAAATTTAAGTTATTTATAAAATGATCGAAAAAAATAAAATATTTATGCCTGAACATCCACAAAATAAAATAAAAGGCACTTTTTTGCCATGTTTTTTTTTTGCATAAATCAAAACAGGCGGATGGTGTTAAGCGGGAATTTAAACCTTATCGCCATCTACGTAAGGGTTATTATTGATAGCGGCTCAATTTAAAATATTACACGACGTAGTGCATCGCCTTAAGTGCTGTTGTGATTATAATATAATAAGCAGATAGCATTAAATTTATTTGCCTAACGCAAAGGGTTAAAGTGCTTGTGTGATTAGAGAATAAACTAGGAAAATCGCAATATGGAGGAATTTAAATCTCGAAAGTGATGCATAGGGAATTCATTTTTAATTCTTTTTGTTAAAAAGTATCTACACAGAAATATTTTTTTTTTATATTGAACCCGTGACCTCTTGGTTCAGAACCGCTCTGTCATGGAGGTCACCACCATATTTACCAGATTGAATGCTTTAACGCATATAAATTATTTAGCAAATGACCATTCCACGTATGGTTTACCGTATGCGATGTCATGACCTTGATCTTCATCCGCTGACAGTGAAACCGAGAGATCAACCCGCGGATAGATCGCGACCGGTTCTACGATTAAATTATTACGTTTTTTGCAATCTATAAACATAAACATCTTTCTTTATATGGCTCCCTATAAGAAAAATATAGTTTACTAAGAATATTGATCATCAGTACTTTATGTCTCTGATTTTAATCAGGAATATCATGTTTACACTTTATATCTATAATGCAATAGCAGGTATCTATTTTTTGCCTGGTTAAGAAGTTTTAGATGAAGGAATTTTAATGAGATTTAATCCAGTTTGCACATTATTTTATTAAGTACAGGAAGAACACAATTTAAGGTTTTTTTAGTAATGTAATATATATGTACACATCTTCACGAAAACATCAAATGTGCATTTTGGAAATAAGAACAAACTGTGTAGTAGGCGACTGCAGAGACTTAAGTAGTAAATTAAGAAATAAAAATTCCAACGATATCTCGAAGCCGGTAAAATTTGTGGAGAGTCAGAATACTACCTATCACCAACCCCACCACGATACTTATCTACCTTATGCAAGAATTAGGTAAGTGAAATATAATGAATACACTTTGACCAGTTTTCTCTCTTCTCTATCCGGAGCTTATTATTTAATCTCTCACAGATTACAGTATGCAAATCGATTTTAACTTATTAGGTAAAGTGAAGAAAGTAATAATTAAGTAACTAACCCTAGTTCCCACCGTCACATGCCGCCTATGTAACTTTAGGAACGTGTTACAACAAGATATTCATTTGAAGTAAAGATAAATACGTACATCACACGCCGTTATTCAGCAAACCCTTTGAGCATTTACTTAGAAATACGAAACGTATGCTTCTACCTAATAAAAATCTCACACATAAAATTGCACGACAGCATCAGGTAAAATTTCACTTTCATTCTTATGCATTCACTAGTTTTAACTCGATTATACGCTCATGTTAGCTACTGGTTATATGGTTAATTACTAGTTAAGAAAAATCTGCCACATTAAGGGCCGAAGAGATTTACGATATCTCGATCACTGTATGGTGCATTGAGATGCAGTGTTTCAGATTCAGATTTACTCTGTACCTAATCTTATAACCATTCTTGTAGAGTAGAAATCGTTTTTGTATCAGAAATCACTAATTAAGTAATTTTTACTGAGATTTTTTGCGGTGTCAATTCGATTTATTAGGCATTTTTTAAATGAAACACGTTTTTTGACTACCTCGGCTTTTTTTTTCCTTTTGCCATTAATTTATTTCAGATCATAAACCAAACTCAAACCAGTTTGAAAATGCCACTTGCATAGGTATATGAAGCACGAAACAGACTTTTTATGCACCACGTTGATTTATGGAAGTTTTTTTTTTACTTTTCTAATCACAAAAGCGATGAGTGAAATTTAAGTGCACCTCCTTTTTATTAAAATCTCAAACAGCCAACGTTTATAGCCGTAATAAAATATAACAATGATGTGTTTCTTTTTTTTCATTTTGTTGACTCATCATTAATTACTTATCTTATTAACTACTTTCAAAGTCGATTGGTTGGTGTTAACCAATATATATATATATATTTTTTGGTTAACACCAACCAATCGACTTTGAAAGTAGTTAATAAGATAAGTAATTAATGATGAGTCAACAAAATGAAAAAAAAGAAACACATCATTGTTATATTTTATTACGGCTATAAACGTTGGCTGTTTGAGATTTTAATAAAAAGGAGGCCGTATGTTATTCGTTTATTTCTTCAAGAAATAAAGGTAAAAAGAAAGCAGAAAAGACGTGATTACAGAATGAAAAGGTTTTTGATTGAATACATTTCCTGAGCAATCCGTTAGGCCAGGTTTTGTACCGGGACAGCAGCTGTTGTTTAAAAATCCGTTATATTAACTTTCTTAATAATTCGCCGGTTTATCTCGGACCTTATAATAATGAACACCTCAACACGTATCTCGGTCATAAAGTCGATTTTGCGGTAAATGTGAGAAATTTAACATAAAATTAGTGGTTTTTCGGAGCCGAATACAACTCTTTTCTGTTAATTAATTGGCTATACACAGGATACAATCAAAATTAAGTGAGATTGCCTAAAAACATGATATTTGCGTTGATTATACATTAAATTTATCTTAATTGGTAAGTTGATACTTATAACGTGATTTTAACTGATGCTAAAATCCATGTTAATCAACTTGGCAAATCGAAAGAAAATGTGAAAGGAAACCCTTTATTTTAATATTAAACAGAAATAGGCGCATATAAATAAAATAAATAAATTATCATGTCATTGAACACCTTAATTTTAGTGGATAAAACTACGTTAGTAGGTGAATGGTAATTTTTGTGATGAATTTACAGAATTGTTATCATAATAGGCTAATCTAATTTTGGCATTTGATCTGATGTAATTAGAGACTAATGGAAAGATAAATGTGTATAATGCAGGTCACCTTGTTGTAGTTATCTGTGCAATAAACGTGTCAGTTTATATTTTGATCTTGTAGATATAATATTAGTGAATATACGAGAATACCTAAATCTGGCTCTTTAGTCAGCATTAGTTATACATTAAAGACTCATTCAAATTTACACGGTGTTTTGATTTAATTTAATTGAATAACGAGAGATACGTATCTCATTTCGACTTGTTTTTTATTGATGCTGAAGGCCATAAATAACGTTTCTGTTAATGTTATTTCCTATGTAAAACATATACATAAGCAATGTATTTATGTAAATTGAATGATACAACATTATTATAAAACACACATTTTTTTGCGAAAAATTGTATTTAGTTTTGGGGTCGCCTTTGCAAAATAATATGATTTTTCCTTTTGCACAAAATTGTGGGTTGCCATTCGGTTTTTAGGCAAAATCGTTTAATACAGTATTGTAATTCATTCCAATTTATGAACGTCTCTGTTTCTGGTAGATTTGTTTTTAATTATTGTCATTTTATTCTGTCAATAAGGAAGAAAATAAAAAAGGATTTTATAATTTTCATTTAATTTATTATAAATCATAAGGCTGATGAAATTTTACAGCGGTAAAACCAGTTTTGTTAGACTGGCATGGCTTCTTGACATGAATTTAAAATGATTAAAAAAAACAAATTTAAAACTCTGTGGAATGGCCGTGTTTTTTCCCCTTTAAATCTAGGTTTGAAAGAAAAAAACGTTGCAGGTGTATTACAGTAAATTACGTTCATAATTATTGTGTATGTGTGAAATGGGTTTCAATATGACATAATAGACACGAATTGAGAAACTTTAAAGGTAGCAAGTGGGTCGGTATAAGGTGAAATGCTCGGGTTGTTGCCTTTGACATACTTTGAGCACACGCTGATTTTTTGCCGTAGTCTGTGGTCATTATGCCTATGTTTAGATATTACCTGCCCGAATAAGCTTATATAATTATTCAACTGTTTTACGGTAGACAACCATAACAACTGTTTTTAGGTTAGGTAACTAATATTTAAAGATTTTTTGCAAATTACACTATTCTCTAATAGGAATGTAGGTTCATATCAATGATATGCAAATGGTCAGGTAATTAATTCTGACATGTACCAAGACATATCGCAAGGATATTAATCGTACCTAGTTTTGATTAATTTTACATCGACCAGTTACACAACATAAATAACCGTATTTTAGTGGTTTGTTTTCATCGACAAAAATTAACATACATTCTTAGAGCGGAAAATAATATTAACGATTTATTGTTACACATATACCGCAGGCACAAGTAAAACTTACATAATTGGTTTTGTAATGCTTTGTTACTACTCTTAACATGCGGCGATTTCTAGGAAACGTTTTATAAAATATTTTTATAAAGCGGAGCAAGCTAATAAAATCTTTGACACATAAAATAAAGCAGGTAATGTACTATTCAATGGTGACTACGCTTTAATCACTATTCATGCATTCATAACTCATTTCAATAGTTTACTTTCCATGTGTTCTAAAATTGTCAGGTTGTTTGTGTATTTAACTGCTAGAAATTATGATGCAGGCCATAAAAGTTGTACAAGACACTGTTAATCATTCACGCAGAGATTTTTAATTAAGAATACCAAAATAAACATAAAAAAGTAAACATATAAAAAATGCTGGAATTTGATTGTACAAAATATGACAGCATTTTCTATTCATATTTTATACGAAAAATGACACATTTTCGCTACTAAACGAGACACAGATTATTTCTCTTATTTGTAGAAATTGCATGTTGTAAGCAAAATGTCGTTTTTCAGTGTCTAGCAGTTGTAATTTTCCTAAAATGACCTAGATTTAGTTATACCAATGGCAAAACAGTCATCACATTGCATCAAATGATCGGAATTTAAGCTTTAAAGTAATATTTCTAAAACATTTTGAAAGACCCGTATCATTTATGAGTAAAGCAGATTTGAAAAGGAATGTTCAACGTTTTCCACTAGGCTGCTCTATGGATATAATTATGTAAAATTATTGTTCACGAAGTTATGGAAGAAGACATTTGAAGTATGAAATACATAACTTGTAAAAAAAATACTATTGTATATTACAATTACTGTACGATCTATTGTAGTTAATTTAATTGCAAATAATTCGCTTTGAAACCTGGAAAATGTTTAAATGTTTTACGGCTGTGAATTGGATGGATGGATTTAAAAACTGCTTGTTTGAAGTGTTATTGCAAAAAATACGTGATTTGGAACATATTATTATGAAAATAACAAATTGTCTAAACAGCTAATTAAAAATTATAAACCATAAATTAATAGTGCATAAAAAAACAGTTTTTGTAATAAGTGTTGAATGTTGAATTTAAATATATTTCTTAGGTAGTAAGTAGCCAGGTAGGAACTAGTCTAAATTTTGAATAATGATGCAAATATTTTGTGCAATAAATCATGAACGAAATGTTGTTATTACTTTTCACAGGAAAGAAAGCGAGAGAAAGAAGTTTTGAGAAAGCTTAGCTTGGTGCCCGTCTGTCGGTCAATGTTGAACCGAGTTAAAAGCAATACATTTTTTACTTTGCCGGTCTTACGGATCATGAGAAATAAAACGAAATTGTAATAATCGGCATGGCAACAAGATCACGGAACAAAACGAATGTGATATGAATAATATTCATAATGTATCTCTGAGATTTTGAACAAATAAAATGTAATATATTTATTAGGTTATATTCATAAGCCCTGGTATCAACAAAACTTTCATCATAAGATGCGTCAGTGGTATTTCTTCAAGAAGCGTAAAGCGTCAAAAGGCGGGTTTGGGTACCGCCGCCCCAGTAACTGTTTATTGGATAACCCACACCCATGTCATTGGTGTGGTTCGCTACGGTTGGTGACTTAGCAGGGGTGCCCGGGTTCATCGGGTGAGGTGTGCTTAAGATGCGCCCGCCCACCAGTTTTAAACGATGTTCCACTTAATTTATTTTTTTAAGGCTACCGCTTTGAATGTTCTCGCTTTTTATATCCATCTTTTGACTGACACAATTATTGATTAAACCATGGTTTATATTCACAACATTTAGGGGGTGGGGTGTGGTTCCAAGGGGATGGTATAAAATAATTAATATAATTATTAAGATTATTCGTATTTTCCGATCTTCGTTGCTATATGATGTTTCACAGCTGAATTTCCAATTATTTGTCTATTAACAGGAATGGTAAGGCAGGCATATTTTCCTATGATTTATAGATTAATTTACTATTTTTTAGGGAATACCTTACTTGAATGGTTTTCATCCAATTACAGTTGTCAGACAGGCGTCTATAAATATGCAATATAATCATTGTATACCATCCCTGTGAATCCCCACCCCGTCCCACAAATGTTGTGTACATAAATTAAGGTTTTTCGAATAATTGCACCGGTCTGAAGAAGTCACAAATAAGCTGAAACTAGAAACAGTAATTAGTGGAAATGAGTTTAAAATTGTTTCAATATATTATGATAATGGAATTCCACAAAGAATTTTAAGTGTCAAAATACACTAGTTTGATTTTTTTGTAGACATTCCCCGGATAAAAATTTTCATATTCGTTTATTAGTAAAATTGAGAGGAAGGAAAACTAATAAGGTATTATAGAAGAGTTATGATTATGACTTATTGGTAATAATTATGATATATCTAATAAATAACGATGACTTCAGACGCACAATGTGTTAGGTAGAAAATGAGAGAGTTATACTCAGGAAGAAGCGCAACTCATAATAATTACCTAGATATTATATTGTGTTACATTACATTATTGTGCATTTCTTTAGCCTGTAAATAAGAAAAATTATAGAATGTAATATTATATACTCGAATATATTGTTTCCTTTTTATAATGAAACAGTATGTCTGGTATACAGTTAGTGCTAATCGTGAAATCAAATGCAAGTGTAATGTAATGAAAACGACTTTTGACTCAAAGTAATTAGACTGAAAAAATGAATTATTTATGCAGTGAACAAAAAAATATAAATTAAGATCACTTTGTCTAAAAAACTTGCTCAAATTAATTTTAGATTCATGAATTTTCACAAATTCTACTTTTCCCGGGTTTCGCGGATTTAACTGTTCTGGGCGTTTTCCTCTTTTGAGGTTAGGAAATTAGGACACCGGCACCTCCGTGTGGTGTCAGAGAAAACACGTGTATACTTGCCCATGCGAAGAATACACGAAAATTTCACAAACATATTAAAGTTAATAAAGAGGCAACATTGTTCGCGTATTACTTTCTTTCGGTGGTAAAGTGAGAGAAAAACAACGAAAAATAGTCTTGAAGACAATACTTATCGTCTGTATTATTGACACAATTGCTCTGATTTCCTGTGCATGGGAAAAATAGTTTTTAATAATTTTCTTCTCATTCAATACTTAATTTTTACGATAAAAATAAGAAAGTGTACTTTTGATATAGCAAATGAGGGGCTGATAGTTTTTATGATATCCCACCAGAAATGAAGAATTGTGGAGATGATTCGGATCCTCGATTTTACCCATGTCACTAAATATATCCACTATTCGAAAAGAACATATGAAGTTAACTATGATAACGCTAATTTTACAGGATAATTAATGGGCAAGGAAGTTGTGGGTTCGATTTCAATCTAATATAAAAATGGTTCCATGATAACTCAACACAGTGACAATTCAACACACTTTTAAAAAGTGATACACAGTCATTAGAGACGATGAAATTTTTTTTTTTAACCTAAACGAAACCTAACCTAACCTACTTAATCCAGTTAATAAAGTTTTTGTTTCATCACTTTCCATGACTTTATATAACTTTTTAAAGATGTGATGAATTATCATTGTGATGATTCATCCGGTCACCAATAAAAATATATATCTTCAAGTAGGTTCTCAATCTGGGTATAGTTACTATTACCTTCTTAGACCAATGAAAAATAATATCAAAAATCTATCAAAAATATTGAAAATATATCAATAAAGTGACTTAAAACCAAGTATTTTCGTTACATTTACTTAAAAATAAGTTGTTGGATTTATACGATGAACTACTAATACTGATAATTCGTACAAAATGCTTGAAATTTTTTGTTGGGAAAATATTTAGATAAACATCAACACAAAATAAGAATTCTAACAAACGATTGGGGAATTCATAATTAATTACACACATTTGAAAATAAATACCGGATTTGAGCAATGTATGATAAAAGTGAGGGCAAAACGTAATACTGTTAGTTACTGTTAAAATAATTGACCGTAAAAGTAATATTATTGCTTTGATAGAGCAAGCACTAGATTTTATTTATTGTCAAAATATTATTTGAAAGGATACATTAGACACAAACGATCCTTGACATCGTAACGGGTAAGTATAATATTGACATAAAAGCCCTAAACCATTCACTTTATTCTCTTCAAATTAATACATAATCAGTGTTCTTTTTATCAATAAACCTAGATATTTTAATACAAATTTTATTTAAAAAAAAACTCAAGTTGGAAATGATGTACTACTAAATTATTCCGGAAATTAATTCATATTTTAACGCTTTTAAGGTTCAGTTCTAACTTGCTCTTTTTAACCTTACTCTAGTGTAACTTAATCTATGGGGTGTACAGCTATCCATGGCAATGTAATTATGAAATAACAAAGTAAATATATTATTTGTTTTATGAATTTGACAAGTTTTTTACTACCTATATCATTAGACACCCAGAGGCAATACAGTTAACGGGTAAAGTGCTCGTAACTCAGCGTTTATTGTTTTTACCTTTACGTTCAGATAAGAAAATATGTTACATTTTTGTCAATTTGTATTCATACTTCAACAGATTGGGAGTAACTAACTGATGTTTGAGTGTTCATTACCCGCATTCATGGGACAATATTTACTGAAAATGCACGTATGCCCTTGCTAGAGCCCCCGTATACCCGATTTCTATCGATTTATAACAAGTTTCTCGTTAACTCTTTAAGTTTTTAAGTTCCAAAAAACATATATGTTATTTTTGAAGATAATATCTATTCATTTGTTATGCCCAATTAATTATATAAAAAATAGATTTTATTCTGTTATTTAATATGTTATAGTTATGAAAAAATTCACAGTGTATCTTATATATATTATATCTTATATATCTTGAATGCAACTAAAGCATTTGTCAAGAGATTTTTGCTCTATTTCAAACTAGTCGTGTTTTATTCGTTTAATTATTATCATTCTTTATTATATGAGCGCCGTCCCTTTTGACATTCGTATTAACATATTTCTCTTTCAAACCACATTTGAACGCTTACTACAGGGCTTTAAATAATCTAGAGAGATTTCGACTGTTGGTAATGGTGTGCTTTATTATCTGGGTGTTGATTGTATCGGAGGTTGGCCCGTTTTTAAAAGCACAAAGGATAATATGGCTGAGAACTCGCATGCTGCTGTATTGGTGCAACAGTAAATTAAAATGTCGATATACCGGCCATAACTAGAAAGTTACAATTATTCCGAAAAGGCCGTATAAAATCAGCAAGTGCGGTAACTAGTTATGAAATGATTGAGTACAATTTTATTTTCGGTGTCTGATTATTTTGCGGTAAGCTTATTCAAATTGGTCATGCCAAATTTGCTTCGGGAGTGTATGATGAGCGAGCGCGTAATGTTACCACGTCAAATTGTATAACAAATGTGTAATATATATATTAGACATGTCCACGATGCGGCGCACGTTTGGGAAAATTAATAAACGTGTAAAAATAAGTTTTGTTTCATAATATGTAATTGGTACATTGTAATTTGATATCGTATTTCCAAAATGAAACCTTTTGACGTACTTTCAATTCGGATTGCATGGCACAAAGACTTGTCAGAGATCTTAACGAAAAAATCGAAATATCTAAAACTAGCTTGTTTTGCAAGAATTGACCATTTCCATTTACAACATTGTAAAAGATATTCGGCCTGGTGTGGGATGTAACCGTTACATATAAATAATGCAGGGAAATTATGAAATCGTAAGTGCTCCACCCCGTCGTGAAATCATTGGAAATTACTTCATACTGTGTATTTTTAAATATATTATAAGCCTATCAAAAAGACACGAAAAATACTGTGAACACGCACCAAAAATAATCTTATATAACTTTCAAAGATACAAGAGTGACTGGCTAATCGAGGCTAATCTCCCATGGGCTGCAAATGCGTGAAATATCTGCTGGTTTTTCAGTTCTAAAAGGGGCCTATTTCAACTTCTACGTAGATGGATACACATCAGTGATAAATAAATATTAATTCATCACCAATCGCAAAATTTCACCATTAATCACATTAAATTACACACAATATTGCGAATAGTTCTAAGAAAACAGTTGAAAACACATCGCAATAAACTTCCAGAAACTTTTAACTCTTCATTAAAACATTTAGTACTAACATCATTCTTAACGTCCGTGTTTGAATGCTGATACATTAATTAACTCTACGCCAAATGAAGAGAAGAGAACGATTTTCACAGATTCTAAATTTTTTATTGAGGGTAATTAATTTCAGTTGTCATTAATCAAACTATAACGAGAAAGTACGTCGTAAACATATAACTCTGTAAGACTCTATACAAGAGAGTTCGGTATGATAACGAATGACTGACTCGGTTAGCGGTAACTGCTGGTGCGGGACGTTTTCGTTTTCGATTTCATTATTGGAATGTTAAACGTTACGGAGAAAACGTTTACGGTGGAAAATTAAAATAATTACCGAACGAAAGTGAAGCTTACAGAAAATGCACGCCTGTATAATATTATTCATCGTGTGAAAGATTATAAAAAATGTGAAAAACGACAGAATTTTTATTGAATATGTAAAATGTAGATCGACAAGGGCATGGTACATGATAAGTACTTTGAATTTGGGGATTACTAATAAACGTGTTTTAAATTTTACTTAACTGATAAAAAATCATCAATGTAGGGTAATTGGTTGTGTATCATTTGTGTAAATTTTAAAACACGTTAGTATTGGGCTCATGTAAGCATACAAACATTTAAACAGGTAAATCGTAGACTGATTTTTGAGGGCATCGTCTCCAAAATCATAGTTTTAAAGAAACCATTTATGTAAATATATTTGTGGAAAGAGGTTTTCACATCAACATCTATCACGAAACTAACTGATTTAGGTAAGAGTAATTCTTGGCTAGGTATGAAATCATCACTAACTCGTTATTTAAATGTAATATTACGCAGTGATTACACTGCCCAAAGCCGTTGGAACTATTCACGTTACTCTAATTATGGAATTTGATGAAGTGCCAGGAGGTATGAGAAGGGAAGGTAGAACGAGGAAGGTGAAGACGTACGGTATGTAGATTTGGTCAGAAAAAGTCACAACAAACGATGGGAAACCAGAACGATTTAAAGTGTGTTAATATTTATTTTGCATTTCAACCGGAACCTCTTTGTTCAGAGTCAACGATCTTACCACTCTGTTACGGAGGCCATCGGATATAACCCTAATGTATTATGTTTTTTTAATGATTACTTTTGACTCTAGTAATCTCAACTTAAGCACAGGAAGTACTATAGGCCTACCTCTTTCATAGCAATTACTAAAGGTTTGCTTATTCCCATTTCTAATGGAGGCGTACCTTTCTTGCAGCAGCATCAATCAATCCATCTGCAGAGTACCTTAACCACGGCGATACAATCAAACTGAGTCAACAACGTTGCCAGGTGGTAAGGAAAATCACTGCTACATTTTTTTCAATCACTGAACCCTGAAGGCCGCCTCACATCCGCGTGGACTGTACCGAGCGTACCCCAAGAAGGCCAAATCACTAGTCGATGTACAAATAATAATACTCATGGACAAGGATTAAGAAATATGTACCATTAATTGTTTAATTCAAACAGAAGTAAGCTTAAGATGGGATACAAGGCTCCTCAATTATTACATCATGATCATTAAGAGCATAAAAACTAATCGGATTTTCTGTTGTGTTGTATGATATGTATTTCCTACTTTTGAATGATTTGAAATATGTAACTACATGCAATATAATTGCTTTGATTGAAAAAAACAAGATTTCATGAAAAAATAAGATTCCGTACTATATTGGAAATACTATATAATGCAATGATCTTTCTTTGTTTTCTGATAGCAATTTACAGTTACTGTAGTATTTGTAATTTAATAGAACTAAGCAATCATTTATTTTTGAAGCAGTTTTTACACCTACCAAATAGAAACCGCTTATTAAATATAATATTTTTACACAAACACAAGTGTCTCAATACGTAGTAATGCAAGGGTTGTAATATCTGATACAACAGAAGAAAACATTTTTTTTTAATTAAAAAAAAAAGATACACGAATTACATTACACAATATAATACAGTTATTAAGTATTTGATGTACCCCCATAAATAATCAGGGCTTGTGTGCATGGGGGGTGTTGTTATATTGGTTTAAATTTGATATGATTCAGTTCAAGTGTTTGGAATACTTTTTAAGGTGGCTTTTGAATTCTTTTATATTTGAATTCATGTTTCTAATTTTTTCTAGTAATGAGTTAAAAAATTTAACTCCGAGATATTCATGGTTGAACTGTCCTATTGTTTACATAGTTAGCGTACTTTTATTATTGATTAGGTAGCAACAGAGCTGTCCGTTGATTAATCGGAATTAATTTGTTATTTCACGATATGCGATATAAACAGTACGTGATACACAGACAATGTTATCCTTTCGATTAATAGAAATAACTACTACATTAACATAAATAGCGAGCCTATTATGGCTAATATTTTAATATGGCAAGTTCGTGTTTGGCTACTAAAAATCTAGGCGTCAGTCGACTAAAGCGTTGTTGTTTATTCTGAAAACAGAACGGCACGACTAAACCGTGGCACACAAGTTGAGATCTCTGAACCACCGCCCGTTGGAATGCCACCGACTTCAAGGACACCCATTTACTTTGCATTGGTCAAACGCTGATCTTAATTTCTATAAAATGCAGATTGCCTTGGTCCCTTATCCTACTCAAATAAACACAAGTGAGCACTGTTAAAACATGATGGAATCTCAACATTAATGTATTTTATCTAATTTAGTACGTTTACGATCTTTCCACCCGCGTCATGATTGCTAATTAAACTTTTACAATGCTTGAAATACTTTCGCTACAATACAACTGGTTATTATCAGTTGGAAATGCATTATAATCTGGACAAAATGATTAGTTCGATAGATTTGACAAGATAAAAAAGTTACTGCTAATTCTATCTGTAAAACAACAAAAAAATGTTCAGCTGCATCAGTAAGTACGACAATCTAATTTTTCCATCAATTAAATATGATTTTTTATCGGTTTTGAACTAAAGCAATTACGTGAAGGCGTTGAAATATCATAATATGATTATGAAATGATCTCGGCTACGATTCAATTATGAACAGTTCGAGATCATTCAAGCGGCTAGTTTTCTTTGCGAAATGGATACTTTTTATTACGTAACCGTGGAACGAGCTCAGCGGACGCTAGATTTAAAATTTTATTTTTAAAATATGTACACTTGACATTGCAGGCTAAAATGCATACTCGTTAGCCTGGATAAAGTGAGAGGCCCTTGATAAACCGATTAACGATTTGCTTTTTGTATGGCATACAATTTACGATAAATGTTTGTGATTTACAGAAAGATCCATTTAGCAACACTGGCAATTTGAATTCAATTTATTGATTGATTCACCTAATGAATGGTCTTTAGTTTAGTTTTAAAAGTTATATAAACATTAAATAAAAAGGACATGCAGTGTTTTAATCCGATATCCATATTTGTCGCAACGGGTTTTCACAATTACCTAAAACATTTAGCAGGAATAACTGATATTGATTTGATTATTTTTTATTAGAAGAGATGTGAATTTTTTTTCTTCAATACTGTGAGAATTGATCACTAGTAGACCATATCACGGAGGCCATTTGCTCATATTATTTGTAAAAATGATGCCAACAATTTATACACGTATGCTACGGTTGTGTTAATAGACGCATTCATGCGGTGAATGGCCACAATTTTTAATTTATTAAATAAATCCATCCTTGCCCTAAAAACTGCTGATATCTAAAAAAATATGGCAAATATTACAGCAGCGGAACTTTATCGAGGGTTAAGATTCCATTGACTATATATGGATGCGTTTTCGTACCGTAGTTGGAACCATTTACCCCGAGGAACTGAGCTAAAATGGAAAAAGTCAATTCTATAACATGCTGCAATTTTATGTTCATTATTATTTTTTGATTATATTGATATATACATTCTTTAGATGAAGAGATATTTATTATAAGACGAAGATTATAATTAAATTAATTATGAATAACTTTAGAATAATTTTACAATCTCCTACTAACACCACAGTATGAGAAAAGGTTGCTTGTGTCGTGATGGAGGACTTAGTCAGTCGAGGAATTGAACTCATGACGCCTGGGTGGGTCTCGGACGCGATGCCAACTCAGCCTATGACCGGTCTTTCTTTGATACAAATACTTTATTATTATGTAGACGCCACGCAGCTCGTGGGCACGCGCATCCTGAACACACCTCACCCGATGAACCCCCCCTGCCAAATCACTAAACGTAGCGAAGCACTTGAGGTGACCTATGGTAGAGGTGTTTGTTATCCAATAAATGATTATCGGGGCAGCAGTACCCAAACCCGCCTCCCAAATTGAAATTCAATTCAATAAGACATAAGGAATAAAAAAAAAAATAATAAATAATATATTGTTTAACTAAGTAAGTAAACATCCCACCGTTTCCCAGAAGGGGTGGGCAGAGAGGATATGCTACCACACAACTCTGTCTCAATACACACTCCTTGCACATTCATATTCATATATCTTCACATACATTCTCTTCAGTTGTTATTTGATTATTGACATAACAAAAGTATTTATTAAAATAATTTTTTTTAAATTGGCAGATTTAATTTCAAATAAATAAACTGGTAACCGGTGTCATATTTACTAACTTTACTCCAATATGACTTGTTGTTATCTCGTTCTTCGACATAATACTTGTTAATAATTTAATGAAGTGTAAAATACTGCGCGGAGACCAGAAACTGAAAGTTGTGTCTTGTGGTAAGATGAAAGTGCTTTATATACGGAACGGAGATAAATCAATTGTTTTACTGTAATAAAAGGGTTATATTTGCTCACTTCTCCTAAGGTCATATCGTGAATTATCACGGGAGCGCGATGGAATTTCTCAATAATTGTTGGGCATTGTCCGTACGGTGAACAATGATTTATATCTACCACCCAAGTTAGAGATGTGTTAATAGTTGGCCATTTGAAGGGAGCATGACTCGATTTATTTATTTATACATACTTTATACTACAGCACGGAGACTGGCTTGAGAAATAATATTGAATGGTAAGTTTTTACAACTGCGATTACAAACTTTGTACAAAGCAGTTCCTGGTATCCTTGTACGCTGTTCGAAGTGTCAAATGCAACACCATATATTATTTAATGACAATCAGATATGAATTAATAACACATACTACATACATTTTTTCATCTACTCGTAGGTACCTACGCAGATTTTTTTTTCTTGCGGATATTATTGTAAGTCTTAAGCCAAGTACTAATTATTTTACAATTAATAGATTAGCAGTAGAGTTACAGTACCGTAAGATAGTGTAAACCAAGGCTGCCCAACCCCAGGCCCGCGGGCCACAATGTGGCCCGCGAACGAATTATAAGTGGCCCGCGTGAACCATTTTCAAAAAACCCGCCAATCCGCCACTTTGAAAAAGTGTCGCGGGCCCGCGGTAAAACAAACAATGCAGTTTGCGCGCGGTCACCAGTGTTGCCAACGAAGGCGATCTATCGCTATTTAGGCTACTCAGAACGAGAATCAGCGACGAAAAAATCTAACCTGTTGAACTTACTTTTTAAACAAAAATACACCGGTTTTTGATATAATATTTTTTGCGTCCGAAATGGAATCTTGTAGCCACCCCCCCCTCCCCCTTAATTCGAAAAATTGTTGTGGGGAATCACATAAGATGTTTGGGTGCGCGGAATTTTTTCTCAGCGAAGTTCCGTAACAACCTCCCCCCCATGGATTTCAAATATTTTGTGGGGAGCACTCATTTAGAATTTTTTTGTGGGGAATTATGTTTTATAGAAATTCTCTAACAACCCCCCCCCCCATGGAAATAGGAACCGTCAGGTATTCAGTGGCCCGCCAGTGATTCAAAATCGTCAATTTGGCCCAACTGTTAAAAAGGTTGGGCAGCCTTGGTGTAAACTGTGCAGAGACAACTTACGAGTAGCTTTCTGGCGAGAATTTATCCTAAAAGATATACAACGCATTGAGCACCGACATAAAGTCAAATAATATTATATCCTTTTTTACTATCCGTGTTTGACATTGAATTTTTGAAAGGGCCGAGCATGAGAGAAGAAAACATAAAAAAAATTCTTATTACTAAATAACAATGTGATCATTGATCATAAACATGTAGTATTCTAGACGACTAACATGCGTTAAAATTGTTGTCTTACATAAAATAATTGGTATAATTCTACAAGATCTATTTTAATCTTATTATTTTGTAATATTTTAATTTTGATTTCTATTTTATTTAAAATATAATTTTGATTTCTATTTTATTTAAAATATCATTTTGATTTCTATTTTATTTAAAATATCATTTTGATCATTCAGTTTAATACTTATTTTTATTTCAGTTTTGGTTATTATTATTTGTTTTTACAGAATATCATTTCCTAGTTCCTACATTATAATTAAAATCATGAACGATTATCATAATGCGGGCATTTGGTTTTAAGAAAATCACAATTTTTTTTATTCATAAAAAATTAAATTAAATTGAGAATGTCGTCAAATAAGTGGAAAAATAGAAGGTTGGAATGAATCAAGTGATTCGGACCTGATCACAGAAAAGAGCCAAGGTAATTTTTGCAATGAATGAAAAATCGAATGACTAGTTGCTGTGTTGCTTGCTGAGGAAGCCATTAATGTTTTATTGTGATCCATTCCTTCATACCGTTGAATAAGTAGTAATAAACGAGACGACTTTATTCGGTCTGAAATAATATTAGTAGTTTATTCATAAATGAGTTTACGATCGTAAGACGTTTCCTCACTTTCTCGCACAAAACCATTAAAAATTGTTTTCATTTACTCTCGTAATGCGTTCGACTGCTTTCATTTACCGGCACGTTAGCGGGAAGAGAAAAAGACAATTGGCCGAACGAATAATATATGTCCGAAAATTGAATAACAGGTTATACTGAACTACTTATGAAAGTAAAAGTATCTATGCGAGATATTACTAAGTCAAAGAGTGCGGTCAATTCCAGGTGTTCTTAACCATTGTGCCCACCTGCCATTTAGTCCAATTTTACAGTGGAATGCGGACTTAATTCGTATGTAATTACGGACAAAATACTTACCGCTTTTAAGCAAAATTGTTTTTTTTATTAACTGAAATGAACACTTTGTCGTTAGGACGAAAAGCAGGCAACCTTTTACATTGATAAAGAAAGATATTTTCCAAAACTGAAACGGTTCAACTAAACAACATGAAAATGAGGTCCCTGAACATGAAGATGAGGAAATCAAAAAAAATAGTCAATAAACACGATGATGAGGAAATCATGATGTATAAACACAATTATACACATTCCACCTCGGAACAGGAATCACTAGTAAGGAGGACTGTGAAAAATATATTCCTATACCATTTATTTTAATAGTCGTTGATGAAAAAATAGCCGTGACTAGTTGCTTGGCAGATGTAAAACATCGAAATTGATTTTTATTGAAGGAAGTGAAAATGAAAAAAAAGACTAACAGCTGGCCGAATGAAGAGTTGGTTGGTGTAAGAAAGTCTTGCCACATTTGCCACGCATGAGACGGTTTTAACCTCCCAGGCTCTCCTATTCGGAGCAGAAAAGCATTAAATACCTTGGAGTAACCCTCGACAATAAGTTGACCTGGAAAAACACACGAGTGTCAGCCTTCTACCTCATGCTATGTAAGAAAAATAAAAAAAATATCAATCAAATGCAAACTCTTAATTTACAAATCGACAAAAAGGCCAAAACTAACATAAGCAAGTCCCATATGGGCCAGGCTTTAGAATTGCATTTAAAAAGACTTCAATCTTTTAAAAATGAAGCCATACAAATTGCCTTAGGAGCACACAAATGGATTAGGGTTTCGCAACTCCATGAACTCCAGGACTCTGACGTCCCACTCCTTAAATAACACATCTTAAGTATACCCACCCTTGAAAACGAGTACAAGTACGACGAAAATATAAAAAACCAATATAAAAAAACCGAAACAAATCCCACGTAAATACTAATTCTCCCTCTCTTGCAGCCATGTTCCTTTGCATATAAAATATTTTTTTTACAAAACCTATATTACATCTATTTTTCAACAACCTTTTAATTAAAATCATAATGAAAGAAAAAGGGGCCTTTTTGGCCCGGAACTCTGTATGCCTTTATTTAAAAAAGTAAAAAAGTACCCCCCTAGGCGCACCAAAAGATGTTTCGTGTAATCTATTTACAGAGAGCAACAACTGATTTTTACGATTTATTTGTAACTGTTAAAGTACATTATATGATCTGAATAAACAAAACCAAAGGAACACAGTTAAAATTTATAAATTCCTCTCACGATAACATACCTATTCAAAAGAGGGTTCGCTTCAATGTGCATAGGTCTTGTAAGCACAATACCCTGGTCATATTTATAAATATATCAACCCACGTAACAGATCCTGATTCCATAGGCTGCTGAGCCGGAACTTAGAGGTTGGTACTCAACAGAAGCCGAAACAATAAATCTATATTGAAGTCTCCCCAAGAAGAACGTGTTGCTAAGGTAGGCAATTAATAATGTTTCTTTATGCACTGATAACCCGTGAGACTATTAACCAACTCAATGCATATTATATCACAGAGGAAGATATTATTGTAGCATCGAGGTAATTCTAATAAGATATGAGCTTCGTGCGTACAGAAAATTCAATTTAGCTTCCGTGTTCATCATAACACCAGGAATATTATGTGACTCGCAAACATGTTAATTTTGCACATCTCTAGGAAATTGTACATACTTGAAGACATCTATTAAACATTGATGTTGATATTTGTTGTTGTGTCCACCTGTTAACTCTGAACCATTCGTCTGTTTATCATGAAACACGAATCTTGAAATGAACTGACATGCAAAGCAATTGAGCGGTTAGTTGTTGTTATAAAGCATTTATATTTTATAAAGCTCTACAGTGTGGGACGAACAACCGAACGTGGGATTCCATGACAAGCCTTGCATAATGTAGACTAAATGGCTAATATCCCAACTGCCGAAGGGCGTACTTGGCGTATTGGGCGTATTAATTTAATTGATTCTACACTAGTTTTTATGTTATAAAGTAATTTTCCGAACCCTTTTTTTAAAAATAATTTGGAAAGTGAAATTATCTACTTCCGGATATTTAAATCAACCTCGTTTTCACCTCGTTTAAGTTAATGAAGTAGCTATTTTTAATGTTTTAAGAACAAGTTATTTTTATGGTTTTGCTGCTCGTGTAAGGTCGTTCACCACTAAATACCAAATGAAATCCTTACAATGTACCTATCGCTAATAAACTACCAAGCTACTACTGCTACTACTCAGGTTCAACCAAGTTTTAAATTATTTCAATATTTAGTTGGGTCTACATGATGTCGAAATTTCACGAAGCCAGAGCTCACCGTTCACCCAATTTTAGTAGAACATACAAAACGATTGTCTGCCTAGTTGTATATATTTGGTAGAACATTAAAACATTTAACATTTAACAGTAAAAAATGCCTTTCAAACTAATTGGAAGGAAAAACAATGCTTTTTAACAAAAAAACAATGTTTCTATGATTTTAACTGTTAATTACAGTTTATTTTGTTTTTGTTTTTACTACTTTCCAATCCTTTGTTTTAACAACAAAGGCAGTATTATCCTTGAATAGGGCCATCGGCCAACAAAATCATATATTTGGTTGACCGGCTCGCGAAACGTGCCAAAATATTTTTCACGCTTCAGTGTCCATACCGCACCATGTGGGCATTTCAGGCCAATATGGGGACAGCTCCACATATAAAAAGATACCTGTAAATTTGCTTTATAGAGGATGTGAGCTATAACGGTACAATTCCGCCAAACTACATGCCTACTTCCGTAAACAAATTGTATTTCTTATGACCAGTGATTTTGATTACACTAGGCGAGAGCTTGGGTAGGAAGCAAATAAAAGCATATTAATCACAGACATATGAATATATAGACTAGAAATTAAAGGTGAGGGGTAAAATCAACTGTTGAAGAACGAAGGGGGTAAAGCTGACTGTGATTCGTCAATAAATCAATCTGACAGTAAATAGGCATCTCGCATTATAATATCACCATTTAGTTCTTAAAAGTAAAATCTGCTTTTGAATGAATAGACATTTTTACATGGGAGCGCAAATTACTCGCCACGTTATGAACAAATTTGCGAAGTCCAAATTCGGCAAAAAAAAATTCTTCTATTTTCAGAGTCGAATATTTTGTTTACGTATTTAGTTAAGACACTTTTATAAGTGTTCATAATTTACTTCCCAGTAACAACGATGCGCACACTTGAGAATCGCTACATTCGACCAGATGTATCTCGATGTGATAGTATATGTTTCTACAACTGATTCATATTATACGATGTGAATAAGCTTAAAATAATGCTTACATATGGAATGTAATACGACAATTGGGTTTATTCTCTTTTTCACATCTATTTTTACAAGTTTTCATAGCACAAGCCACTATTTTGCCGTGTTATTTCATAAAATGCCTCGACCATAGCTCGACGCTAGTTCGAACAAGAATGATGACGTCACATTCTCAAGATTCACGGGAAGCCATACGCGAGCCCAGCCGGCTCCAATGGAACCGGTATGGGGAGTGGGGAATAATACGCTTTTAATCACTTAGGGCAGGTCTACTAATATTCATATGTCAATGATATTAATTGTCAATATAAGTAGATTATTAGAATAGACAATTGCGCACTGCACTGAACCGATGATATCGATCATCAGTAGTCAATTGAAAGTGATCCTCATTTATGGTAATTTGAATTCACAACCTAACGCAACCCACAATTAAAAACTCTAATAGATTGATAGTATTTTGTTTTAGGCTTGGCTAAATTATGTTTGGTATTCGAAGCCTTTAGAAAAGGCCAATGTGTAAATATATTCATTTATAAAAACAAATGTATTTTAAAACCATAAAAAATAAGTAATCTTTATTGAACGCTTGGAAGTTTTTATTACAATGTCATTGTACCTGCATGGAAAATATACCTATTACTCTTTTTAAGAGGTGGTGGACTTCTGTACGTGACGCGTGGAAACACGATACGAATCATAATAACTTGGCCAATCTGGCGTATTTTATTTAAAGCTTATCACGGGTAAAACCAACATATATTTTAATACCAATAAAAACAATACGACTTTTAAGGCGCAATAAATTAATATACCATGAACGCAGGAATATATTAAGACAGTATTCAGTCGGTTTGAAAACTTGTAGTTCCTTTATTCACGCTTGTAATTTTGATTTAACTCGTTATTGGTTTATAATGTATTCGCTATGCAAAAGTTTGACAAAGTTATGGCAAATAAATATTGCGTATCAATTTTTAACCGATAAAAGGTAGACTTTTCAGAAATAAAATGCAAAATAAGTGCATTTGCGTAACTATTCAAGGTTGATGATAAAACAATTAGCAGAAACTAAAAGAAATGCACAAATTTGAGAACATTTTGAAACATTAAATGTTACTAGCAGTTAAAAACCCGCTCCGCGGGTTTTTTTCTGCTAGGCCCTTCGGGCGGCACTTGGTTGGGCTTCGCCCAGTTTAAGTGATACTAACAACAATTACATTTAATAGGTAGATATTAGGTCATTCACAGAGAGAGGGTGAGTATATATTGTTAAAACACGGAACAGGAAGGAGTTTAGGCATATAAGAATGACAGTTGTTCGGCTAAAACTTTACCTTTCCCGAATAATTGCCTAAATGGCTAAATGTAAATTAATATAGGTAATTATTCGGAATCGCTGGACACGGAAAAATACGAAATATTTTTAAATAATACCTTCTGATTTACCTTAATTACTATAAAAGGAATCGAACAGCATTTGGGAAATTTTTAATTTTAGCTTTTTAATTTTTAATTACGTAAAATGAAAATTCGCTTTCGCTGTATGGGATGACAGCCTGAATAATTTATGTTGATAACATTTTCTTTTGTCGGTATTCCTGAAATGAACGGCTAGAGACAATTGAAAAACGTAAATTAAAAAGTTATAATGTAATACAATATTCCGGCAAAATAGTGCCTACTTAAAAAACACAAATGATTTATTTCGCTATTATTATCATTATTATTTTATTTAACCTCACCTATAATAACCTAACCTAACCTACAATAATCCAGCCTAACCTATAAAAATCCAACCTAACCTATAATAACCCAACCTAACCTAACCCGTAATAACCTAACTAACGTTACCTAACCTAACATAACCTGACTAATCCTAACCTATAATAATCCAACTTAATCTAACCTAACCTATAAACTAACTTGAACTATACTAATCCAACCTAACCTAACCTAACCTAGCATAACCTAACCTAACCTATCCTAACCTATAATAACCTTTTTTTAAATATTTCCTTACTTGTAAAAGAAACCAAAATACCTTTATTTTATTTTTCGAGCTTGGCTAAAATAGTACCACCTACCTAGTATTTGCATAGAGTAAATTGTAAAAATTCTAGCCACTCATATCAGGAATACCAAAAAAAGAAAATATCATCAATAGAAATTATTCCGGCTGTCATCCAATACAACGAAAGCGAATTTTAATTTTACGTAATTAAAAATTAAAATGCTAAAATTAAAAAATTCCCAAATGCATTCAGATTCCTTTTATATTAATTAAGGTAAATCCGAAGAATTATGTCCAGCGATTCCGAATAATACCTTAATATAATATATATTATATACCTGGCAAAATGATTGTTTTATTAAACATATAAGTACATGTCAGATTAGAGATTTGTTGGCTAATTTTACAATCAACGAAGCGTTTCTATCTTCCGATTGTCTTTCATGTTATTTTATTGGGTTGGCAGTGCCTATACTTCCGCGTATTGTTAACTTCATGTCGGTGTTCTGTCAAATAGTGCGAAATTATTATTTACGTAAATAATATTAAATATCAATATTTTTCAAAATCGTACATGCAAAGACTTGTTGTTTATTGTCATTAAGTTGAATCAAATGTTTGTTTTATTTGTAAATGCGTATTAAAACTGTAGTTTCACGTAAATAATTACCGTTGTTTGAATAAATGAAATTGTACGTATTTATATATCGCTCTTATGCGCTCTGTCGGCCAATAGCAAAACTACTCCAGCGGCCGGTAAAGGAGGGATTGACATTTTTAAGGAACCCTGGAATGTCTGATTCTTGACAGACGTCAAATATATAAAACGTAATTGTGGATAATTTTTACTGTAATGTAATTAATCCAATGCATTGTGAACTTTCTAAAACATATTTTCTTCGATATTATCTAAAAATTATTTGAGCAGAAAAGATGCTTTTGAAGAAATCTGCGGATCCTATTTTAGTATTAAATCGGGTCATAATTTTGAAGTTAGCGGAATTTAACCGAAACAAACAATTTAAATTTGACCAATCAGAGGGCCTACATCGTCCAGACGCTAGGACAATAATACTATCAGATTCGCTTGCGAAGTTCAACCATCATTGATTCGGTAATATGAGCATGAGATGAGTACAGGTAAAATCAAACTAACACATCCTATTTATTTGTTTTATTTCTTTTAGGTGAACTATACTTAAACTAAATTTTTTTTTATTTTTTTATTTTTTATTATTTTAATATACATCATATGGGTTACATTAATACATACATATTTTGCAAAATATAATATTAAGGTTCATATATGGTCATGTATACCTTATCAGAAAAGAGGAGCTCTTGTGCCTGATAAGGGATTAAATTAATGATTAAATAAATGATTAAATTAATTTCAGAAGTAAACCCTATGTTGTAATTGAGATAATTTGCAATGTTATAATACCTAATAATAGTTTAACGGTGTAATAGAAGTGTACAATATTTTTTTATTTGCATATATTTACAAAAATTCTCAAGCAAAATTGCTCGTTTGTGCGTGAAATATTTACTTGTGAAATAATAAGTACCTAATCACTAATGAGACAATTTAAAACAATTGTCACGAAGATAAAAAATTACATTAAAAGCATTTTGCGATTTGTTTCAAATTTTAGAGAATTCTCTTTTATTCTGCTCTCTTTTGATAAAACAATCAGCTAAATATTCTATTAAGATTTGGTCGTTTAAAAAATTCAATTTAACTTTATAGAGAATTCGCCATAGTTACATGTTGAGGCAATGTAAAATAAAATAACGACCTGGGACCATGTCTTTAGTCCGTGTAAAGAGAGTCAAATCAAATCGTCATGTCGTGTTTAAATCATTCCTGAATCATAATAAATAGAAATCATTATCTGACCGACAGTGTACAGTCATTTCCAAGTTTCTACACCCTTTTTTCATACTTACTGCAAATTCAATTCAGACATTCGTAATTTAAATTCCAACGCACGCTATTTAAACTGTACGTAGGAAAATTGGATATCGTTGTTTAATTTTGCGGTCATGCAGAGAAAAAATATTTCCCAAGCGACAAAGCTCCAGATACTGAATCTACTCGGAATGATTTATTTCGCAATCTGACAATAGATACAGCAACTAACAACCAGCTGCCGAACGAGAATGCGTAAATGCGGCTTTTCTCATTCGGACACACGTGGAGATATTTAGGTTATTTATATTCTTTTATTGAACTATATCCAACAGGTTGTAGTTTTTTTTGTAATACTTGCTGTAAAGAATGACATGTTACGCACGATATCAAATCATTTATGTAATACCTGACACATGAATGTACGAAAGTACCCAAACGTACGCAAGATATACCTCGAGGTTTATTTATTGATACGTCTTACGACAGACGTAAAACCAGACATTCAAACCAGAACAGGAAAATCCATATTTGCGCTTTTACTTGTTTTTAAATCTACAGAATGCCATTTTAAAGTCAGTGGCCTAGACCTGGACTAGACCAATAAGTGACAGAGGCCGTTTGCAAGACTACCACTCTACATTAGTAAAAGTTTCGATCCTACTATTTAGGTAGTTTGATCTCTACGATGATTAACTTTAACCTTCTTATTTTAAGTCATCTGTAACTCTACAAGTTTAGTCAAGACCACCCACATCAAGATTAAAATGATTTATTAGCCTGGCATGTTTTTATACGTAAGTCCGTTGCTGAAAAAAACCTTACAAGCATACAACGAAGATAAAAAGAGATCAACAAAATATTTGCCGGATGCCATGCAAAATTAATTGAAAACGTTCTTTTGTACCTCAATATCGGTAAAAAGTAGAAGTGAAACCCATTTCTACAGGCTATTGTGGTAATGTTAAACGAACTCGTATTTGCAGACCCGTCAGATAAAGGCTGCAATTGACAACTGGGAACACAACTTCAAGTTTCCGTTCAACGGAGTTAATAGTAGGCACGAGAAGGTAGCCGATTAGCGTGGCTTGCCTTCAGCGAGAACCTTTCAGTCCGGAGTGTGGATATATTATCCGCTCGTACTACTTAAACATTTACAGATCGTAGGCGGCAAGCTTTGTACTGCAGTACGTTCATTCATAACTCATAACAGCAGGTAAAGGTACAAAGTATCTGATAAGTATACCTGATTACAAATGTTCACACAATCATCTGCCAGGCATGGCATTATCTTGTAAAACACGTGCAATAGCTGACCTTCT
This sequence comes from Hesperophylax consimilis, assembly GCF_061612785.1. Lineage (NCBI taxonomy): Eukaryota > Metazoa > Arthropoda > Insecta > Trichoptera > Limnephilidae > Hesperophylax > Hesperophylax consimilis. The sequence continues at coordinate 20,779,578 of NC_142843.1, read as the reverse complement.
ATACCCAATACTGTGAAATACAGATTGTCAGTTAATATTTTTGAAATGACGTATAATTAACGTTGGATGTTAGTCTAAGATTTTTCATTTATAATGAAAGTATTATATCTTCTTAAAAAAAGTCCTAAAATAAATCTGTTACCTAGCTTATTGATTGAAGTGGTGTACGTGAAATATTCACGTACACCAAACATTTATGCAACAGAGCCGAGATCAGATCAAGTATTATGGTATAAATTTTGGAAAAACCAGCTGATGACATCTTGAGAACCAATGCAGGCTTTCAAAATGGTCTAGCGTCAGTTGACGAATAGTTTGATTATACGCCCCCGATCCGCTCGGAGGGCAGCGATGCGCTAAGTACGGAAATCAACGAAATACCCGCCACAAGCCGCCTGCAAAACCTCCGTGGCTAAACACCGAAATGTGAAAGCGATCTATCATCTATCATTACAAACTATCGATACAATTCTGCCGGCTGTTGAGTGCTCGTCAACGATCCCCAATCCCCTTCCTTAAAGACTCCGCTGGAGCGGTTAATTATTTTCGGCTGCAATGCCTTGTACAGAATACAGACTCTCAGAATAAATTAACGATCGAGCGATTGGCACCTCCTCACAATCGATTTCTAACTGCGTGCAGTAAAAAGCACGAATTTCTATTCATCTACTTTTTTTGTGAGATTACTCAGTTTTGCCGGATTGCTCAGCGCGCGGAATATATACGAAAAGTTTTTGCTTCGTCGGATAGTAACAAGACACCCGGCTGTAACCGAAACAATACATCTTTTTTTACCGAAAAAAATAAATTATTGAAAATTAATATTTTGGTTCTTGAATTTTTTTCCGATTATGCACGTAATCCCTCCGTCATTACGATAATATCACCTACCAGGGCCCTACCTGAGCAAAACGGCGCCTTGCGCCAGTTAAATTTTAACGCCTTGTGAAAACCAGCATACCTAGGTATCTGGTAGGTGATCACTGTGTTGAGACTGTTAGGTGTTATATTGTGTCTTATCAACATCTTGGCGCCTTCATAATTCGGCTAAAATAATTTGACAACGGGACTAGAGGCACATAACGAATGATTTAACAAATTTCATATAAAACTATCAGTAAAGAACAAATATGTTATGAGGAAGTCGGAACACGTGTTCATCAAAATAATAATATTTTTCTCATCTCGTCCATTATATTCATTCGGAAAAGGGCATCTCCATGAACACGTGTTCAAATATATTCTGAATGACTAATATTTTATTAGAAAATGGTCATGCAGTCACATTTTTAATAGTATCTTGATAAAAAAGCTGTACTCATTTTTCTCAGTATATAAACTACATTTAAAATTATATTTTTATCTCATTAAAAATATACAACACAAAAAAAAACAATTATTCGTCCAGGTACATCCCCACGGGAATCTGGGAAAGTATGTGGCATTTCGAATCTGGTCATAAAATATAATAAGCCGTTTGAAGCAACATTTCAATTCGGAATGGTGGTCTTACAACGGGACGATAGTGAGATTAAATTCCACTATTGAACTGTGAAATAACACAAATTAATCAAATACAATTTACTCGTGCGGGATTTGAACCCGTGACATCCGGATTGCTATTCGGGAGGCTTACCCCTCGACCACGGTAACCTAGATAACATAATCAATGAAATTTTCAGATTTACGAAGAAATATTGAACGTTTTAGAAATGATGTTTCTTAATATTTTTTATTCCTACTATTTTATACACGTAAATTCTGAGCCTGCTTGTCTTGTGTGTCTTTTTAAATGTATATGCATGGTTATAATCAGAACACTATTACTCCATATAGTTAAAAAGTAAAAGACTTGTACAGCATTTAGTGGCGATTAGAAAAAAATCCAGACAATTTATTTGGAGGTTATTGATTTGCATTATTGCTTCTACTCATTCCTATAATTAATTTCAGTACAAGCTGAAAACTTTCAAGTTGCGTTGTGATTTTATGCTAAGTATACACACGCGAGCCGAATTGCCGAACTAAACTTATAGGAAAGGGACAAAGCCACCGCAAACGGGGCGAAACGCCGCTTGCAGTTGCTTCATTCCTTTCCCGTAAATTCGTGGCTCGGTTCGCGTTTACGTTCGCAAATGTATTACGCTTTCGTGCACACATGGCACCGTGTACCTGACCAATGTTTTGATCAATCTTGTGTTTTGAACAATTCAATAACGCGATGTCTGTATATTTGATTAATACGTGAACAGAAAGTGTGAAATTGGAGTGAGCATATTTTGGAAAACTTCGGTTTTTATTCATTTTGTATAATTAAATGTAATTTTTATACGCGTGTTTTAAATAATTCAAAGGCTTGTAAAACCTAAAAGATAAACAAAGACAACATACTAATTTCGGTTATCGGTGCGTGGGTAAGTAAGTCATGTGAAATATTCCTGCGTAATGCGTAAGGGTGCTTCTTTCAATTACCATAATTCGTGGTTCGGCTGGCACTTGTTTTATCCTATTTATCCGCAGCACAACATTACTCAAATTCATTGACATTTTAATATTCATAATTGTAACTAGGTACTGGTCATATCAGACAAGCGATAAAGTCGGTACCAATATAATTTATGAACTAAAAATTATTTAAATATATTTTTTAAAGATAAACTTTTGTTTCCAAAACAAGGTTTTTTAAGCAAAGGATAACAAATTATTAGCCTGAAACACCCATTTAAATTTAAAAAATCTTCTGAAAAAATGATTGCCGCCGACGGGAATAGAATCCGCAGCCTTCCGATTGCGGTTAGTGCATCCGACCGGCATTCGGAAGAATGCGGGTTCGATTCCCGTCAGCGGCATTTATTTTTCTCGGAAGATTTTTTCAATTTATATGAGTACTTCAGGCTAATAATTATTGTTTATAATAATTGAATAATTCTTTATTCGAAATTTTTCAAGTTTTTGTTTTGATCAAATTCTTGACAGATGATTAGATGAATTAACAGCGGGAAGATACGTTACTAAGACAACGCGGGTGGTTTCACTGAACTAGGTCCAGTGGACATAATTTAGCGGCCCGTTGTTATACATATTCTTTGAATCGCTATCCTTTTCAAAAGTGGTTCTGCATTTTTGGTCGATAAGTATAAATATAATTTTTATATTATCGTTCCATCCTGCCCTAGTTAATAATAAATATATTAGTATTCGTTTCATGTACTTATCTTGAAAATGATAATGATCTAAGTAACGAAGCATGTACTATCATTATGGGTACTTTAAAAAACACATAGATACTGCATAATGTGTTTACGATGTATTTACTAGAGCGAATAATAATAATAAATGCGGAAAGTTTGTACTAGAATATTATTATAAATTTTATTGTCTTCGTTGCTTGTCACTTGTTCAGTTTTAATTGGTATTTTTTTCTACAGAATCTCACAGATGCTGCTGTTTATTTTTAAACCGAAATTGAAAATCTGAGGAAACAAACAAATAGTGAAGTATTTGTCGTTCTGTGTTACTGATTCATGTTGAACGCGATCAACGTGGTATAAAACCCGACAGAGCATTTGCCAGTTGGGTATGGTGAATCAATTATTTTTTGGTGTCAAGTCATTTTGTAAGATTCTAACTTCTAAATTAAGTAATTGACAGTCGTAACACCCAGAACTGAGCAATTATGAGATTTCAAGCAGAAAAAGAAAACATATTTTAGGAAATACATTTCAGCGGTTGGTAGCCCCTTACTATCTCGTACATAATATCTCCTATCCCTTTAGATATACATTTCAGCGGTTGATAGCCTCTTATTATCCCATATATAATATCTCCTATCCCTTTAGATATACATTTCAGCGGTTGATAGCCTCTTAATATCCCATATATAATATCTCCTATCCCTTTAGATATACATTTCAGCGGTTAATAGCCTCTTAATATCCCATATATAATATCTCCTATCCCTTTAGATTTACATTTCAGCGGTTGATAGCCCCTTATTATCTCGTATATAATATCTCCTATCCCTTTAGATTTACATTTCAGCGGTTGATAGCCCCTTATTATCTCGTATATAATATCTCCTATCCCTTTAGATATACATTTCAGCTATCGATAGATTCGATAGCCCCTTATTATCTCTATATAATATATCCTATCCCTATAGATTTACTGTAAGTTCAAAGAAAATACAGATGTTTTATTTGAACGGTGACCGGTTAACTCATCGAATGACAAATATAAAATCAAGAAAAATGACGAAACAAAAACTACATAAGATAGGTCACGTAGGTTAGGTTTACGTATTAGTTTTTTTAATCGCTTTTAATGACTTCATATCACTTTTAAATATCTGTTGAATTGTCATAGTGTTGAATTATCATGTAACCTATTTGAACACCTTACGGAAAAAATATACTAAAACAACAAAGATTTGAAAGTTATCACCGGAGCAAAAGTTAAAACTACACTCCCGTACGTGGAATATGTCAATTAAATTAAATTTTTAAAGTGAATGCCGTACAATAGTGCCAACTACTATCTTATAACTGGAGCCAGTGATACTGTGGTATCCTCAATTGGAGCATGTTGTGAGGCTAGTTGGTAGGGAGGGGAAGGAGATTCGAAAAAACAAGGTGGAAAACTGCCTGGCTATTTTTTAAAGCTTTTTAAGCGGTGGATAATATTGCACTGCTAAAAGACCGCCGTTCAGAATCTAAACATTGCTTAAAATGGTTTAAACCGTATTTATTAACCAGAATTGAATAGTCAACCATGGTTTTAACCGGATTTATTGACCAGAATTGAATAGCCAACCATGGTTTTAACCGGATTTATTGACCAAAATTGAATTCTTGTTAAGATTCTGAATGGCGGTCTTTCACCAGGGCATTATTAACTATCGTTTAAAAAGCTTTAAATTTTCTTCAATGTCTTAGATTGTACTGAAATAGGAACTAGTACATTCGAGCTAAGTATATCAACTACAGTCGGAAAACTGTTATAATACTAATATTGTGACACAAGTGGATTGTAATATGATCCTTCGCTGTGAGTTAGAGTAAACAACACTATTGCAGACAATTATTTAGTTCACTGGGAACTAACGTGGAATGCCCGCAATTTGTTGGTAGAGCGCACATAATATCATAAAATTATTGAAATCGCTGCGATCGTTTTATCAGTGATTCATTACGTAGAGTAACTCACACGCATACTTATTTTCTAATACGAAAATAAGATTTTATTCTCAAGTGTGAGGGAATCTCTTAAATATGAATAAAATTATTTAGAAATTTGTTTTCTATGTAATAATGTAAGGTAATTAATGCGTATATACTGGGATAAGGCGTGCGTTTTTGGGTGTGCGTAATGCGTACTTATATGCAACGTTAATTAACATTACCAATTTGACATACGTCTGAAATATTTTACAGTTTTTTAACACAATTTCATTACATAATGTGCTCATTTGGCTTGTTGACCAGGTGCTAGAAAAACTAGAGAAAAACGAAGTAAAAAATGATCCAGTTTTATTAAAATATATATATATATATATATATCTTAATTTGGTAACAGTCTCCGGACGGCTTTGTACCGTTTACCCAGTCCAGTTACGGGTTATACCATTAAAAATAATATGTTTAACGTGACAAAAAATGGTGTCGCTACCTTTTATGAAAAGTCATAGAAAACTATAGGCTACTAAATTATGTTATGACGACTGTTAAATGACGAAAACAATATTATTCTAGCGAACAAAAGCTCGTTTGTTATATTTTAAAGGTTCAATACAATAAGGAATACATTATAGGAATTCAAAACGCTTTCCGTTCTTCGGTGCACGGCTTTCTTGCATTTTTTGTCGGCGTGGTATTTTTTCATTCAGTAAAAGTAGTAATTTGACAGTGTTGAACCGGTTTAGGGTCTTTGTGAGAGAAGCTGATGGGAAAGTAATATAATTATTTGCGATCGGTTAATAAAAAAACCGAGACAAATATATCTACATAGATCGGTCGCGATGGCAGAACGCGAAACTGACCGGCGATGCAACGGAGAAAGTTTTAGCAGACATTGCAAGTGTTATTATTCCGCTCAGAAAGTTATTTTTGCTATAAAAGACGATGCAGAAAAGTTCATTGGGTTGCGGAAAACTGTGACAGCTATTATTATTATCAATTAAAAAATCATCTCTTTTATTTTGCTTCTTTTACAAAAATTGGTGAATTATTATTGAATTCGCAGTCAAATAGGACAAAGAGGACACACAAAAGCTCTGTTTTGTATTATTTATTGGAACTTATTTCAATGTCTCTTTAATTATAAAATGTTTTCACGAGGTACAGATTGATTAGAAAATACTCATTTTATATCTTGATCGTTTTACATGTTATGTGTGAATCTTATAAAAAAAGAAAAAAAAAGTTCGTTGATAAAACAACTTTGTTAAGGATGACTTTTACTTTCGTAATAATATGTTTATATCGATCGATTGACTTAAATAATATTACACTAGTTTTATCAGCCACTTAAAATAAATTACAGTAAAAATTAAGTACACATTCGATATGAATCGTTGTTTTACTTTTCTATCACTTTGATGATAGTTTCTCAAAAGTTCAATAACTCAAGATGGAAATCACGTTGCAAAGTGAAAACAAGGTGAAGCGACATAGAAATTCCTGTCGTAAGAAATGTGCCATTATCATGACGGTACGTGTTCGAGAATTTTCATGACGGTAGATGTGCCCGTTCGAGAATTTTCATGACGTTAGGTGTGCCCGTTTGAGGATTTTTATGAAGGCAGGTGTGAACATTCAAGAATTTTCATAACACTAGGTTTATCTGCCCGAGAGTTTTCGTTGTTTCACTCAAAAGATTTTATATTTAATAGTTGTATTCACATAATATGCTTTCGGTTTGATTGATGTTGGAAAAAAATGTGTCTATGTAATCTCTTTATTAGGTAACGTTTAATTTATTTATTAACGTTTAACCAGCCTGTATGTTACGCTGCTGTAAACACTGCAACTGCATTCAATAGCCAAGGGCCATGGTCACGAGATCCAGCAAACTAACAACAGTGGAGATACGCGATTGCACGAACTGAGATGTGACAAGTGTGTTTTCTCCTCTTGGCTGGGCGGGCGGATGAGCCTCCGAGGTTCTCTCGCTTCGCTTTGCAGATGGGACAACCGAGCGAACTCAACAAGGCGTGAAAACAAGGATACACTGGCTTTATTAACGTCACTTAAGTCAGCTCAAATTGGAGTACTCATCTACCTGAGCATGATGTATTAAAATTAACTGACACTCTTCACGGCTCAATTTAATGCTAGGGAATATCATTAAACGTTGAGTGATTATCTTTGCTATGATATCAGTAAACAACTAGATTATTATCACCAATCTTGCAATGTACTGACGTTTTACAACTCAATAACACTAACCTTTTCTCATTTATATGGAACTTAAGCCATCTTATATTTACGAGTGAAAAACACTGACATAATGCTCACTTTAAAATATGACTTTTCAAGTGTTCTTTTAGTTTAAAACCCAATAAAACTGCTACTGTTAAAGTATATTCATCATTTTAGATGACCTTTAAAAAACGTTCACTAGATTAAAAACCCAAAATTGTGATGCCCATTAAAAGTAAACTTTGGAGAGTCATCTTTTGTTTTAACAAATTAAGAATCGCAGTGTTTTGCAAGGCGTTTGTACCACGTTAACCTTGCTATTGTTATTTGAACAATAGTTTTAACGAAGTTTAAGACCGTTTTTTCATAATAAAAACGTACTCATTGAGGTCGAAATGTTGCAATAAATTTTTTCCTGGATTCAGCTTTTTAAAGCAAGTTGAATGAATGTCGTATTTCTAGAATCATTCCAATAAGGACTCCTTTCAGTTAGTTGTAAGTTATCAACGACAAGCCGCTTTATTTGGTGTTTTACATATATGGATAATAGGCTCATTCGTGAATGAAATCTTTGAATAAGTTTCGGAGAAAGAAGGTTTTCAAATAAAATTAGCAAAAGATAATATCGTTTAACCCGATGCAGAATACGATAAAGAATCGCATCTATTAAATCACTCAAGCATTATGCACATACTGTTAACGCGGGAAGCTTGTTAAAACTTACCGTGTCATTAGTATAATTCCTACGCATCATAATAACATTATTTATTCAAATTCATTCAATTCACGTGAATAACCTTCCGATAATAATTGGCTCTCCGATTCAGCGTGGATCAATGTTTATCTACCCGGTTTGTTGACCCATTAAGCGATAACGGTATTCAAATATGTTAATATTTTATGTAAAGCTAATAATTTATTGTATTGTGTCAACGTGATGTTGTATAAATTAAAGCACGAATTCAAATGACATTCATAATACTATTTTTGTTAATGTTTGATACAATTTAAACACAATGGATGCTATTGTGATGAGATGGGAGGCTGTTTATTCCATTCACGTGTCCAGCCAGAATGCCATTACATAGTTAGAAAAGTGTAAATTTAACTTTTAATAATTACCTTCAAAACGTTTATTTATTAATACGTCAAGCAACGTCTTTGGGATGGGATGTTTGATCTAAGTTTCTAAATGTTTTGATAAAAAGAAAATTATTGGTACATTTGTTTAAAAAAATATCATATGAACATACCATAGGCAAATTGAGAGTTTTATTTTTTTCGACAGACTCTTTTCATTACTATTGAAAAATGGATTTAATCCAGATCCTGAGAAAAAAACACGTAAGTGAGAGCATAAAATACACCGCAATTTCTTTCACATTAATGCACTTTCTGACAGACTGACCCAGACCGGTTTAATGACGAAGATAATTCAGTGTTCAGGTTCTCAAGAAATTCAACGCAATAATTATTCAGATTAAATTTTAAAACAACTAAAAGAACTTTTGGCTAGCAAAAAAACTATCCTCATTAATTTTTTTTTTAAATATTTTGAAATTCAAGGTATCCGAGATTTAAGAAAAACTTCACCGTTACAATCGACTTAGCACAGAAGTCAAATCATTAGTTCGGGTTTTTACATATTTGTTTTTAACAGAACTAAATACTGGTCTAAATTAAGTCATAAAAACAGAAAAAAGCAGTACGAATTTGTCTTATCTAAACAGATCATTGAAATATTCCGAATAATATTCTTTAATGAAATCGGTGTCCATTTTCCAAACTAAAAACCCGAGACAATATAATTAAAATCAGAACTAAGATTTTTGTGTCATAACTGCTAGGCGAATGAATACGTTTATTTCAGGATGTTTAATTTAAAGATAGCGATCAACTGTTAGTATGGAGTTATATACCGTATGCAAATCACCTTGTTTATATATTATTATCGATCTCGTTTCTCCGCTGGCTGTGTCGTGAATATTATATCTTGCGTAATACAAATCCTATCCAAAGTTGTGAACCGGTGAATGTAGGGCGCTGGTTCGAACCAGATCAGTGAAAGTTAACCAGGTGACAACATGGTCCATCGAGCAGCCAAAAACTCTACCGTGTATCTCATCGGTTTTTCCTGCCATATAATATAAATATCTCAATCATAGTAATTATGAGTTCGTCACTATCGGACAATCGGTTCACTCACGATTTTCGAAATAGGGTTCTGACATCGAAATATTTAGGAACCCAGGTTTTAAAATGAACCTTTCTCTTTTTATGAGTAACTCTATGGAATTTCAATGGAAGGTCATGACAAATAAGCGGGCTACAGAAATTGTGGATATGATGATAACGTATATTTAGTTGAGCTCCTACATAGATTGAATTAATCATGGTGTTTTATAGGTAAGTATAATGTTCATTTACATCATACGCATTTTGTTAGGTTAAGTAGATAAAAAAGTTACAGGTAAAATTCCCTGTTAAATTTAATCATTTATTATTTTTCGTTTTTAATATTATAATATTTAGGTTCCAAAGACGCACCTAAAAGAAATGTTTTTACAGCTTTTGTCAGGAATACCCACTAAAATTGTGATTACGTAATGGTATATTCGTCAAGCTGAATGGTAAACATAATTTTCTTATGTTAATTTTTAACTGGACCTCAGCATGGGTTAGCCACATAGTGAGGCCTGTACTAAGAAATGTAAAATTTGTACAAAAAAAAATAAAAACTCAGTACCCAAAGCTAGAAAATGTAGAAACTTATGAATATTATTCTTATTCAGGCTTAAGCATATTACTTTTTTTGGGCTTGTAATTGATTAATTTTAATGCATGTATTATTTATTTACGTCCTTAGGGCTTTAAAAAAACCATTTGATTGGTGTTGATAAAATGAACATAATAATAATAAAAAAGTTTTATTCCCAGCTACATGCAAGGGACGTGCAATCTAATGTTACCCATATTGGCGTTACAGCAAAAAAAAAATTAAAAAATAAGAAGAAGAAAATAATCAACGTATTACAACAACAACAAAGAAAGGCGAAAAAGTAAAGGTACCTACAGTAAAAAGCAATAATCAAGATGATGAAAAACTGAAGTAAAGGGTAAAAATCAATATTAAAAGTAAGTTACCGAGTTTTAATATTACAATTAGTGTGCGCTGACGAGCATTATGAAAGGAGTTAATTAAAACTGGATTTCAATTGCAACAGTACTTCAGGTTTTCCAACAATCCCAACTAGAACTAGTTTACTTACTGGCAAATATAAGTACAAATGAAGAAAATCTATTTCTAAGATTTTCTTTTCAATAATATACCTTTTTAAATTAACCACTTTTACCTTCTGTTTTCAACATAAATTTTTTATCCATTTATGAGGCACGTTAAATTACTTTTTAAATCTCTTTAGTGTCAAATTTCAAACTGCATCAACAGGTTTCATATTATGTAAATTAAAACCAGCTGAAAGTTAAATCACTAAGAAAACTAAAACTTTTAAACGATTTCACCCAAGCTAGTTCCGGAATGATTATAATTTTTTAATCTCAATTAAGTTTTCTTGATGCCACAAACACGTAATCGAATTTTAAAGTCTGTGGAAGTGAGCTACACGCACGCTATTAGCATGAAATCGAAAGTGAAATAGGAAAACTAGATGTAAGAACTAGCATAAATTTTCCGCTTCAATTAGCGTTTGTTCTGCGGCCGGGAGATAATACTTCTATAGAAATTTGAACGCACGGCGTTAATTGGATTTTTTATTTTCACAAATACTTCCTGTCAAATCCGTTCAAGTGCGTGTGTGATTGGACGGATTTGAGACACATTCTTTAAAGTTTTATAGCAAAAGTTTGAAAGAGTAAAACGTGCGTTTTCAAACTTCATTTAAATTTGTATACATTTTATTTTATGACCCTTAAAAAATTAAGGAAAAAAAAAACTATTAAAAAAAATAGCTTCAATTTTTTTCAATTCCCGTATGTATGTTAATTTTGTATTATAATTACATTGATGATTGATGTATTTTTGACTTGTACGTTTTAATAGTAATATTTTATTTGTTACTGTTATGTTATGTTATGTTGTTATAAATTGTATTTGTTACTTTAATTGTTTTTTAATACTTTATAATATAATACGTGCTGTATAACATTATATTTTATCATTAATATTTTTTAATGTATTAATATCATCCATGTTTTAATTTATCACTATCATGTGTACTCTATATTATTTTGCATGATATCCTTATTTTTACATTTAATTTTTTAATATGTAGTTATGTATCATACATGTAACGTATTAAAATGGCAAACTAGGACGTGAATAAATAAATTAATAAATCACATTTTTTTATAAGCAAGAAATGGATACGGTTAATACGTACTTACTTTTCATGTATATAAACTGAAATACTTCTTAAAAATAGTTCTTCTTAGAAGTATTTTTCGATTAAAAGTGCGTATTAACCGTGTCCCTATTTTATGTACATTTTTATTAAAAATGTGCTGAAGAATGAATGTTTATTATCATACAACGAATGACTTGATTTCTGCTTAGTAATGTTAATTTAGTGAAACCGTTTGTGAAAATAAGCCATCCGTCAACGAGATGAATATTATACGGTAGTTTACGTGCGGGATAATGCTATAAATTAAGACACACGATACGTGACGATCACGGTGCGATAGTAAACCGAGCAGGTTTCGCGCTTTCGCATCGCTATCGTTGATGTCTCTTGCGGTGTGCAGTCACTTTTCTCAACAAACTGGTTAAGATTTTACTTTTCATGGCGTGATCATTAACTACAGGAGACTATCAGCTGCGAGAGAGTGGACTCCGAGATCTGACTATGGTAATTTTTCATCGATTTGACGTATATCACCATTTATCTTCTGTGCGGATATTTAGTTTTCTTGGTCAAAATGCCGTTACTTTTAAAACATAACAAAATATATGCGCTGAATCATAGTACAGTTCTTAATATATTGGTCTCGTAAATAGAGATTTTGGTTTGAATTCATATATATACAAATTTATTACTGTTATGAATAAAATAGCTCAAACGTTACTTAAAAAGGTGAAATAATACACTTTTATTTTATGTCAAAAATAAATGTCAAATATGTGTTTATGTCAAAAGCTCTAAAATACTTACCTACTTATCTTTTTACTAAAGCCAAAAAGTTACCGTTAGTCACAAAAAACAAACAAATATAATATTAAAAATCGTACTTATGAACTTCTATATTTCTTTTCCACTTTAATCAGGCCGTTTTCTGGTAAAATAAAAAAAAACTATCACTCAACTGCACACGCAATTTCAAAATCACAAAGATTAGCGGAGTTAGAACCACTGAACTTTCCACCAGTTTCCAGGCACTCACCTTTTTTCCTCTTAGGCAGTACCCTCACGGCGTCCGTCACTAGGACAAGGAGGGCGAGCGCCGCTATCGCGCGGCAAGTTCCCTTCATCGCAAATAATTCAGTCAAATACTAGCACTGCACACTGAATGTCAAAACACACCGGCACACAGACACTGAGCTGCTAACGACACCGTGTATCAAAGTTGAACCGTCCGACTAGCCTATATTTTCACTTATGCGCCGTACCGGCAATATCGCAGCTACTATATTAAACCTTTCGCTCTTCCAGCGCCGCTGTGATTGGTCCGAAGCCAGCTCCATTGAATCGCGCTACCAATCAGCGATCAGCGCGGGCAACGAAAGTCACCGCAGCGACCCTGGTGGTGGTTACGGTAACGTGCGAATGTTTTTCAAATTTCGCATACCTACGCATTTGTATTGGAAACTGCAGTTTGAAAAAAAGTCTACGCTTTGTAAAGTGAGAGGTATTTTTTTAAAATATAGATATACGTATTTTCTTTAATTAGTTTCTTTATGCGGTAGTATAAATGATAACAACTTTGTTTGATTGTAATATTATGCATTGGTGTGGCGCGATCAAAAGTTTTATTGTTATTTTGTGAAGCTTGAAAAACATATTCCAAGAATCGTGGTGAAAAAGTTCAGGGTTGAGTTTACATTGACAGACTAGACTTTTGGTCTAAAATCACTTTATTAAACTTGAAGACTGCTTCAAATAATGGTACATAAAGTATATACCAAGTGACGTGAGACACTTAATTTTCTATTATTCAAGAAAACTGACTTTGCATATTATTTTGATAGTTAAAATTGCTGTAATGGAAAATATTCTAATCTGAAACTTCATTAGTTTGGTGTATAATGCACTTACCGAACATTTAGACTCAATAGTTTTGGTGGTAAATGTTAAATTATCTCTACAAGTATAAACTGTATTAAAGGCAGTATGTAAACTATATAGTGGTCAAAATACTCTATTTCTGATTCTAATATTTTGGCTATGATTTTTTTTCTTCAGTAGTTGATAACATGTATTTGCTTAAGCTATCAAATAAATTGAATATTTCAACTTGAGAGATATAACGATAGTTGGGATATATTAAGAGGTAAGATCAGAGATGGTAACATTTTTTCTCACAAAACTACATTATTCCAATAATAATCTTAAATTTTCAATCTCAAAAAAAGAACAGCACCTACGCAGTAAGTGAACGATAAAATTAAATCTTAAAAATATTTATTCCAGTCTTTCGCGTGTATGTAAAATAATCCTTATTCTTGTCTTTTTTTATATATTGAAATTTAGATAGAAATTTTTACAATTTTCAACATGTTTACTTATTTTAAATTATAGAAACAAACAGCACATGATTTACAGAAATGAAACAATATACAGGAATAAGATACTTCATGTTGGGTACCTGTGATATGTTTCCTTGTAATGTCTGCTAAGTGGTATGTTTATTCCTTAATTACCAGGTGACGTGTGTAGTATATAGGTGTGTGTGTGTAATGTATGTGTGAGTGTTTGTATGAGGGTGTGTGTGTGTGTGTGTGTATGTTTGTGTGTGTGTGTGTGTGTATGAATGCGCATTGAACAGTTTATATTATTGACAAGATGCCACGTTTGAATTTGGGCAGTGAATCCGAAAAAATATCAATGTTAGAGTTAAGACAAATATCATTTAGAGTATGAAGAGCTCGGTTAATTGACCTTTGTAAATATCCTAATTATGTATTTTAAAAATAAATAAATATCGTACTTTTCTGTTTATTTATCGGAACATGGTTTTTGTGAACGCTTTTACTTTCAAAATCGACAGATTCTTGCAGTTGGTTATAAAACCAATATCTTTGGTTAAAACCCGATACCAATTCTAATCCAAACAACAAAATGAAATATTTTAAAGATAAATGCCTAAAAAAATAAAACAATTAAGGTGTTTCTTTAAGTAAAAGAATCCTAATGAGATTAATTGTGTCTTCAACAGATATGTGTGTCATATTTATTACAAAAATGGTTAATACGAATAAAAATTAAACCATAATAATGATAATGTTTATTTCAGCTGAACAGAGCGGTGTGTGCTATGCTCTGCCTGCCATAAAAGTTTAAATTTAAGTTAATACATAAAAAACCAATATGGAAATAAATAAATAAAAAATGAATAAATTGATGAACACATTAGGACTTTATGGTGGCTTGAGTGAAATTCTCAATGCAGCAAACCCATGCACCCTCCCTTCGGTGAACATCTGTGAGGCGCTGCATCGCCAGGGGAGGCCAAATAGGGCTCTGTATGCGTGGTTGTACTGAATAAATATAATAAACTGTTTTAACTCCACATGGAAATCCCCGAGGGAATCATCTCCCCCAGGACATATTCTATCTTTTGGGATACTGTGGGGAGGGATATGTTTTCAGTTTATCAAAGAATCTACATATATGTATCTACTATCCTGTTTTAAACAAGGGAATACTCGTAAACACCTGAAAATGTAGTAGGTTTATAAATTGCCTTATTTGCATTGAACTTGCGTAGGACAATTCAACTTAGATTCAGTTAATGGCCAAAGAAGATTAGAAGGAAACTACAGTTAATATGTAGGTGTCTAGGGACCTATGTGAGCACCGGCAAAATATTTTTTAACTAAAATCATTACGTTTTACTTAATACTTTAGTGTGTTAATTTTAAAACCATTGCAGACAATCACAAGTCACCCTAATAATGCACGTAAAAGCGAATTACTTAGAAGTGATAAAGTTTAAATCTGTTTTGTAAAGATTTATATATAATTGTGTTGGGTATCTTCGGTCATATTTTATATAAGTTCGCATTAAAATGTAATATGACTTATCATTTATCAAATATTTCAAAAATATCTTATTATGCCTTTTATGGTATAAAGAGAACTAATTGGCACCCTTTCAAAATATCTGTTGACATAATTTCAGGAAACCTTTCGTAATAACCGATAAACACTACTTATAGTGTTTATCAGTTATTACGAAAGGTTTCCTGAAATTATGTCAACAGATATTTACTACTTATAGTGTTTATCAGTTATTACGAAAGGTTTCCTGAAATTATGTCAACAGATATTTTGAAAGTGTGCCAATTAGTTCTCTTTATACCATAAAAGGCATAATAAGATATTTTTGAAATATTTGAAACATATTAGCTTTTTTATACCTCGAATTGGTTTGGAATCCGTATCGGGCCGAGATATGGAAACCATTCGGTGTTCAAGCCTCATTCGTTATTTTTACTTTCCAGAATTCATTTTTATTGCTGAAACGTGAAATTACAAAATGCCTTAATTGGCTATCTATCAATCAATCAGTACAGATTAAATGTAGATAAATTCTGAAATAATTTCCACAATTAGAAAATAAAATACTTGTATCAATTAAACTTGGAGAATTTATTGTGCTTAGTGAGCTACATAATATGTCTGTCTTTAAAATATCATTTTCTTCTTGTGAAAAGCGTTATAATGTTTGGCCATTACATCATTTTAACTAGACCCAATAACGTTATTAATGAATACTCATTAATTAAATAGTGTAACTTGCACTAGCTGAAAAATTTATTTTTCACTGAGAAATCTTACTAATATAAAATCGGGGTTATCCTCAGGAGATGGACATTTACTATCACGGATTTTTCTGTAGGCCTTTTTAAGATATCCAATTCCGTAGTACATTATTTTGATGTTTCTCATAAGGTTTACACAGCGTTAAAAATGTAGTGCACGAAAATATATTTTTACGACTTGATTATAAGACATCGACTTTTCTCTACTTTCTATGTATATATAATATATACTTCTTTTATATGTTGACCTTACGGAAGAAATTCTCTAAATGATGGTGAAAACTTTATCAAAACCCGGTGTGTAGTTTAGAAGAACTGAGCGTCTTTATTTTATAATATTTAGAGATTTGGTCAAATTATTCGTTTTCCCGTTAAAATGGACTGCAGGCCTATAGCGAATGAATTATAAGAGTTTCTAACAAAGTAACAGTCAAAAGCGAATGTTTTGGGCTAAGGCGAAACACGTGTTTATACTAATACCGATATTGTCGCATTCCATAATGGAATATATATGGAAAATAACACGTGTTCTTGACATGTTCTAAATAATAAAACAAATATTTTATCAGGAAGTTGGCATGCTGTCACTTTTTTAACAGGTACATTTATCTCCGTGTAGAGATTAAAATATTGGTGTATGCTGCCCATTCCAAGAGGCATTTTAATTTATCATGATCGCCAGCTAAGTGGGCCCCTAGGAAAAAGTGCTTATTGCTAAACTTATTTTCTCCTTATGTGGATAAAGTTAATTAAGATTAGCAAATAAGTATTTTAATAATTCGTAATTATTACACATTATGTCGTCGTTAGATACCAGAGGTCTCAAGACACACCACCTAATGAAAATATTATTACACAAGTGAAATATCTGAAATTTGAAAAATGTGTCTTTTCCTTTTCAGATAATTGAATATATTTACTACTGTAAAGAGTGTGCTGTATGTGTATCGTAAAGTACCACTATTAAAAGTAACTTTTCTGGTTAAGACTTTAGAAGTTAATTGCTAGTGCCTGTAAAACTGACTTTGTTAGATTCATGTGACAGATAAGCGTGGCAGTTCTATCTGTCTTGGAGATTTGTAAAAACATTGCACATTTTTTACATTAATATGAATAAAATGAAATCAGTAATATCAGAGAAATGTTAAATCTCACAATTCTATTCCTCTTAAGAGAGAAAAAAGTGTAAGGTTATCTGATACTGTGAACAAATAGAAGTGTGTTGTTTGCTCGAAGTAGGCACAAATTGTCAATCTATTTGAAAATTGGCCAAACGTTTTCAATAAAAGAAATTAATTAGCCTTTGGAAAACCGTTCTTGCACCAGTGACAATATTTTTTTCCCGCTGACAAACCGTTCATGCGCTGCTGGCATTGCAATTTTGCCCTAGGAGGAATTTTTGCGATTTAAGGCGATGCACTACGTCGTGTTATATTTTAAATTGAGCCGCTATCAATAACAACCATTACGTAGATGGCCATAAGGTTTAAATTCCCGCTTAACACCATCCGCCGGTTTTGATTTATGCAAGAAAAAAACATGACCAAAAAGTGCCTTTTATTTTATTTTGTGGATGTTCAGGCATAAATATTTAATTTTTTCCAATCATTTTATAAATAACTTAATCTGCCACATTGTATATACAATAAAATCATAACCGAAAATGAGATTGTAAGTAAGGTGATTTTGAACTTTAAAGCGGTTTTCATAGGCTTTTACATTATTTTTTCTGGGCTTATAAAAGGACTTATCTAAAAAATACTCGATTATTTCAAAAGCCAAGATGTATTCTACTCGCAGTATTTAATTAAAGCATCTGAAACATTTCTAGGCCACAAAAATTTTAAAACCAAAAATACATGATTTTGCATTACTACGTTTGGCATCGCCTTTAACCTGTATGTGAGAAAATGCATAAAATTTTAACGGAATCGCTTGTACTTGAAACACTTTAGAATTAATTTTTGATTTCATTCCAATTTCCCTCAAAAAGGGTCTGGTGTTTGTAATGATCTACCCTTTCTACTTCAAACCTTTTCTTCTCTTCTTTCTACGATAAATTTTCTTTAAGTCCCATAGGTAACTTTTCCATAAGGCTTTGGTTATGTATATATCCGGGGTAGGAAGGTCCTCCCTGCCGTCTTTCAATCCCTTGCCTCTCTCTTTATTACACACCCCTTCAAGTGTGTACATCCTAGTTTGTCTACGTGACGTACGACTTTGAACGTACTCATTTCACGTGACGGTTCAGTATAAAAAGGCTTCACCGAACGTTGTGTTGGTTTTTTGTTTCTCGGTTTAGAAACCTAGTTATCTATGTATGTGTGGTATCCCTTGGTTCTTTTGAGATAGAGTGAGTTGAATCCTTTACCGCTGTGTTTTAAAGCAATCTCATAAACCTTATTTTTCTGAGTCGCCTGCTCTTCAAACTAGCTACGTGATTCTACCTGTCATAGGGTAATGTGAATATAATAAAGTGTTGGATTTTATATATGTGATATACATACGATAAATTTATGGTGTTAGTTGTCGGCGCCATCCATGTATATATTTTGGGAGGGGAAGGAGAGGAAAGGAAATGAATTTTTTTCAAGTTAAGATTGGCTCCTCCTCTTTACCAAACAAAACCGATGGATGATAATTTGAGCAAGGCGATCGATATCTGCGTGTCTGGATATCACAACCGGCCGGGTCTCCCCTTGTTCCAAATCGGCAACCGTCACGCCAGAATAAAGAAAACCAGGTCTCATCACCAATTTCAGAATTGCCCCAATCTCATACACCTCCAGGAAAATCTACTTTACTGAGTGTAGAAGGGGAAAACCATGACATCCCTTGTCACGAATCTAGTCGCGAAAATGTGACACGTAAGGTCCTAAGTTACGTGCCACCTCTAGAAAACGTTGTAACTCCCTCGTCGTCGGGGATTTACATCCCTTTCTAGGTCAATAACATAGATAACACACGACGATCTTGTCGACATTTAGCCTGCTTTTTAGCGATAGGTTGTGTGCCTACCCATTCAGCCAATTATCATGTGAGATATATGTAAGGTCTACTTGAAATGCCAAATTTAGGATGAGG